>NC_090179.1:35182353-35482353 GCF_024679245.1 Pseudorasbora parva | reverse complement strand
AACATGACCCTGAATTGGGTCAGCTAATTAAAGTTGTCTGTGGAATTGATTTCAAATCAGGGTATGGTGTCACAACAGAGGATCTGGTTTTCAGTTACAAAATGTATCAAGTTCCTTCCTACGCTTTTAGAAATATATGGATGAAAAAATGATCGCCATTTACTAATGTAGACACTTGTAAAATTGTGCCTGTGCTATTTTTTAAAAATGTTATGCTTTTCTTTTTAATCTATAAAACTGTATAAAAGCCGCGCTTGAGACAGTCACACCATAGGACAATTTTGAGATTTGGCTCAAAAAACAACACAAGATTCAAATGACAGCAATTTTTATAACAACAGGTCCATATAAGACAAATAAATGTTTAACCATTTACTGCATTTTAAATGATGACAATAGTAATAATTATATTAACTTTTATCTTGCGTGACAGTGAAAGTGCCATGTCACTTTCAACAGTCCATGTACAGAAGATTATTCTTTAGATTATATATTAAGCATTTAGCATTTTGATTGATTAAAACTTTCCTACTGTAACTTCTCTCCTGCATTCCAGCTGTTCTAGTCTGTGAATGGAGATGCAGTGCGCACTAGTAAGTGTGAATGGAGCTCGGGTGGAGCTGGCTGATGGTCGAGCTCTTATGTTTGGTCGAGGCCCTGAATCCAGAATTACAGACAAGAAGTGCTCGAGGCATCAGGGTGGGTTTCCACATCACGCCCATTTAAGTTATACAAAAAGTTTAACGTGTCACTTGTGCCTGTTCATGAAGAATAAAGGAACTGCGTCTCTTTTTGACAGTCAAACTTGTGGCTGACTATGCAAAACAAGAAGTTCTGGTTACGCAGGTAAAAAAAAAAAAAGCAGCATGCTGCAGTTTACTTATGCTGGGTACTCACGAAAAGATTTGTAAACCCTTATAAGAGTTTCAAAATGTTAGTGACCAAAACATGACGACAAGAAATCATAAATTGAACCGTTTTGCTCCTCTAGTGTGTGGAGTATGGTGACGTGACTAGGAAAGCACACCACACACTAAGTCCCGCCTGGCGCCTGTCAAAGGAAATTTTTCTAAATCTCTCACTACAAAACACCTCAAACGTGACTTTAAAGTAAAAAACATGGAGGACGACCGGCAAGAAGAAATTGCGCTTGTATCCTATGTACTAGTTTTTACAGAAAATCTGTGGGGGGAAAGGAAAATTATTAGATGATGATGTCATGGGCACAGTGTGAAAATGAATTTTACATGTTATGGCGTGTTTCTGATTGGGTGTTGTTTTGTTTCATGTGATAATCTCCTGAGCGCGCGCTTGTGTCCTCGGGGTTCCCCCCGACACACACGTCAGGATTTCTGATCATAAATATTCAACATCGGGATTGTTGTGGCTCCGAGGGTCCTCTGATCAGGTTCAGTGACTCTTAACAAACCTCACACCACAGGAAAATCTGATAAGATAAATTGTAGAACCATCAAGACAATCTACCTAGGATTGTCGGAAGGGGAGAAATCGGGGCAAAGTCACCCCGATTATCTTTTCGCGTGTACCCAGCATTAGCATGTAAATATTATGGAAAAAAATATTTTCTTAATACTGAAATCTAGGAACGCATAAATGAGTACAAGCCATCTGTGTTTCCACAGCTCGGGCCCAACCCATGTTCTCTGGACGGTCAGTCTCTGGGTCGTGGCGAGTCTGGATGTCTGACGTCTGGCTGCACACTGTACTTGGTTAATCAGTCCCACCCGTTCACTGTGGAATTTGTTGGAAATTCAAGCGGAAAGTCTTCCTCTCCTCAGAAGAATAGAACGGCAGCAGATGAAGATAAGAACACACGGAAAATCTCAAATGATCCCAAAAGGAGCATCCAGGATTACTTTTCTAAATCTTCAAAAAAGGTATCAAGATAAACTCTTTGAAAGAGTTTGCTCTCCCTCATGTCGTTCCAAACAAAGACTTTCGTTCATCTTCGGAACAAAGATATTTTTAAAGGAATCAGAGAGCTTTCTGACCCCTCCATAGACAACTATTTAATTAAAGACTTTGTTAAAATAAAATAGTCCATGTGACTCCAGTGGTTCAGCCTTAATTTATGAAGTGACGAGACTACGTTTTGTGTGCAAAAAACAAACAAAAATAACGACTTGTGCAACCAGTTGATGCCACTATCACTACTGTTTTAAAAGATTTCAAGGGCAACTTTTCTTTGAAACCAGAACAAAAACTTTTTGTCCTGGAAAAGTTCCTACAAAAGAAGGTTTGCCTTACCACTGACCGCTCTGCAAAGTACGTCACCCGGATCATTGGTCTGATTGGTTAAATGACTAAATGACTAAAAAATAAACGTGCACACTCCCCAGACCAATGTTCAATCTTAAAAGACTGAGCTTTTGTCTGGTGAAAGAACTGGTCAGGCGAGAACGAAGGTCTTTCGGGTTTGAAATAACATGAAAGTGAGTAACTAATTTTCATTTTTGGGTGAACTATTCTTTTAACACTGTTATTTTAACAAGGATGTATTAAATTGGTCAAAGGGGACAGTAAAGACAAAATATTTATATTTCATTTGAGTGTTTTTTTTTTACTTTTGATGTTAACCCACACACACACACACAAAAAAGTATTCGGCAGTTGTATTTTTACTGCATTTTCATGTTAAATAGATTGTGATAAGAGAAAAACTTGCTAACATGTTTTACACAAGAAAATATAAATGTTGCCACATGGTTCTGTACCATAATGGAATGGCATTGATGCATTTTTTCATTTATAGATGTCATTGACTGTATAACTGCTGTTATTTATAAGTATTTATAATTGTATAATTCTTTTGGAATACAGTTATATTTTTTAAATGTGTTTTGAAGAAAAAGACAAGAAACAGTGAGCTATGATATAAACATAGTGAATAATACATTAATAAAGATAAAAGTTAATTTAGTCTGCAGGAGTGTATAAATTCATAAAAGAAACATTTATTTTATGTTATTGGAATATATATATATATATATATATATATATATATATATATATATATATATATATATATATATATATATATATATATATATATACAGTCTTGTTCAAAATAATAGCAGTACAATGTGACTAACCAGAATAATCAAGGTTTTTAGTATATTTTTTATTGCTACGTGGCAAACAAGTTACCAGTAGGTTCAGTAGATTGTCAGAAAACAAATGAGACCCAGCATTCATGATATGCACGCTCTTAAGGCTGTGCAATTGGGCAATTAGTTGAATTAGTTGAAAGGGGTGTGTTCAAAAAAATAGCAGTGTGGCATTCAATCACTGAGGTCATCAATTTTGTGAAGAAACAGGTGTGAATCAGGTGGCCCCTATTTAAGGATGAAGCCAACACTTGTTGAACATGCATTTGAAAGCTGAGGAAAATGGGTCGTTCAAGACATTGTTCAGAAGAACAGCGTACTTTGATTAAAAAGTTGATTAGAGAGGGGAAAACCTATAAAGAGGTGCAAAAAATGATAGGCTGTTCAGCTAAAATGATCTCCAATGCCTTAAAATGGAGAGCAAAACCAGAGAGACGTGGAAGAAAACGGAAGACAACCATCAAAATGGATAGAAGAATAACCAGAATGGCAAAGGCTCAGCCAATGATCACCTCCAGGATGATCAAAGACAGTCTGGAGTTACCTGTAAGTACTGTGACAGTTAGAAGACGTCTGTGTGAAGCTAATCTATTTTCAAGAATCCCCCGCAAAGTCCCTCTGTTAAAAAAAAGGCATGTGCAGAAGAGGTTACAATTTGCCAAAGAACACATCAACTGGCCTAAAGAGAAATGGAGGAACATTTTGTGGACTGATGAGAGTAAAATTGTTCTTTTTGGGTCCAAGGGCCACAGGCAGTTTGTGAGACGACCCCCAAACTCTGAATTCAAGCCACAGTACACAGTGAAGACAGTGAAGCATGGAGGTGCAAGCATCATGATATGGGCATGTTTCTCCTACTATGGTGTTGGGCCTATTTATCGCATACCAGGGATCATGGATCAGTTTGCATATGTTAAAATACTTGAAGAGGTCATGTTGCCCTATGCTGAAGAGGACATGCCCTTGAAACGGTTGTTTCAACAAGACAATGACCCAAAACACACTAGTAAACGGGCAAAGTCTTGGTTCCAAACCAACAAAATTAATGTTATGGAGTGTCCAGCCCAATCTCCAGACCTTAATCCAATTGAGAACTTGTGGGGTGATATCAAAAATGCTGTTTCTGAAGCAAAACCAAGAAATGTGAATGAATTGTGGAATGTTGTTAAAGAATCATGGAGTGGAATAACAGCTGAGAGGTGCCACAAGTTGGTTGACTCCATGCCACACAGATGTCAAGCAGTTTTAAAAAACTGTGGTCATACAACTAAATATTAGTTCACAGGATTGCTAAATCCCAGAAGAAAAAAAATGTTTGTACAAAATAGTTTTGAGTTTGTACAGTCAAAGGTAGACACTGCTATTTTTTTGAACACACCCCTTTCAACTAATTGCCCAATTGCACAGCCTTAAGAGCGTGCATATCATGAATGCTGGGTCTTGTTTGTTTTCTGACAATCTACTGAACCTACTGGTAACTTGTTTGCCACGTAACAATAAAAAATATACTAAAAACCTTGATTATTCTGGTTAGTCACATTGTACTGCTATTATTTTGAACAAGACTGTATATATATATATATATATATATATATATATATATATATATATATATATATAATTTCGGAACCAAAGAAATTATATATATATATATATATATATATATATATATATATATATATATATATATATATATATATATAGGGCCGGGACTTTAACGCGTTAATTAAGATTAATTAACTACGGGACTTTAACGCGTTAATTAATTACGCAAAAAAAAAAAAAAAATTAATCGCACTTATTTTTGCCCCGCGGAACGTTTTTCAATGAATGAGTTTTGACGGACCGATTATACTGGAACACCAACTAGCGCTCATGAGTCACGACAACAACCATGAAAACAACAAACCATAGTGAACATGAACGAAGAAGCTGATGAGACCGCTTTGCTTGGCCCCGTGGATGGGAAATTTAGTTTTAAAAAACGAAATGATGGAAGCGTCGACAAGAGCATGGTTGTGTGCAAGCTATACAACAGGGGTATCCAAAGTCGGTCCTGGAGGGCCACTGACGTCCTGCAGAGTTTAGCTCCAGCTTGCCTCAATACACTGCTAAAGTTTCTAGTATGCCTAATAAGACCTTAATGAGCTGGTACAGGTGTGTTTAATTGGGGTTAGAGCTAAACTCAGCAGAACAGTGGCCCTCCAGGAGCAGGATTGGACACCCCTGCTATACAACAAGGAATTAGCGTATCACCGCAGCACATCGAGCCTCAAATATCACAAATATGCTTTTGCTAAACTTAATGGCAAACATTGCACTGGTCTGCTGGACTGAAATAAATAAACAATATTTTGTTGATTAAGCTTATGTATTCAGTCATTATTCAATGGTATACTAAAAATCCATGTGAAAAATGACTTCTCATTGTTCTCAGGTGAAATATTTATATGCGATTAAAATGCGATTAATTTCGATTAATTAATTACAAAGCCTCTAATTAATTAGATTAATTTTTTTAATCGAGTCCCGGCCCTAATATATATATATATATATATATATATATATATATATATATATATATATATATATAATATAATTTCTTTGGTTCCGAAATTTTCATAAACTTTTAACCCCTTTATTATTATTATTATTATTATTATTATTATTATTATTATTATTATTATTATTATTATTATTATTATTATTATGGAGACAGTTCCACTGAGGAAAAGACAGGAGGAAGAGCTAGAAGTAGCAGAGCTGAAGATGTTGAGGTTCTCTTTGGGAGAGGCGAGGATGGATAGGATCAGGAATGAGTACATCAGTGGGACAGCACATGTGAGATGTTTTGGAGACAAAGTTAGAGAGGCCAGGTTGAGATGGTTTGGACATGTTCAGAGGAGGGAGAGTGAATATATTGGTAAAGGGATGCTAAGGTTAGAGCTGCCAGGCAGGAGGACAAGAGGAAGACCAAAGAGGCGGTTTATGGATGTAGTGAAGGAGGACATGAAGGTAGTTGGTCTGAGAGAAGAGGATACAGAGGATAGGACTAGATGGAGGTAGATGATTCGCTGTGGCAACCCCTGAAGGGAACAGCCGAAAGGAAAAGAAAGAAGATTATTATTATTATTGGAGTTATTTTATGTCATAAAATCAATTTAAATATCCTACAAAACCTCTTGTTTCTCAGGCAACAAAACAAACTCACAGCCCACAGAAGGATGTCCCTCGCATGAAACGAGGGCGTGACGATGAGGATGAGGACGATGAAGATGAACATACCTCAGCTGAGAAAAAGCTTAAGCGGTTACAAGCATTTGCTGAGAGAGCGAGTGATGACAACATGGACTCATCTGCAGTCAAACCCAGCGCTCCTTCTTCCACTTGCTCTCAGAGTCACTGGCAGCAAATCGGCAGCCTCATGCTGTTCACTGCGGCAGGGGTTCCAGAAAGCTCCAAAGTAAGACGTGAACTTTCTTACAGGAATTACATGGCATTTCATCCGCAAAACCATTGTGCCTCTATAATGCTTCATGCTGTTTTGTGTGATTCAGGTTGCAGGTTTTGACATTGACGGCTGCATTATCACTACAAAGTCTGGGAAAGTATTTCCCACAAGTCCAGATGACTGGAGGTGAGTCTGGTTGAAGAACTTGCTATCTGCTGCAGCTGTTTGTTGTCTCTCATGTGATGATCTTTTACTCTTTAGGATTCTCTTCCCAGAGATTCAGCCCAGACTGGCTAGTCTGTTGAAGAAAGGATACAAGGTGCTTCTTAATCTACGATCTCTTAATTTTATGTTGATGTAGTCAGTATGCAATAATGTTTCATAACTAAAGTTAGAGCATCAATAAATGTCCAACTGGTTTTGCTTTGCTGTGTTTAGGTGGTATTTTTCACCAATCAGATGGGGATATCTCGAGGAAAACTCAGACCGGAGGTGTTCAAGTCAAAAGCTGAGGATATTCTACAGACACTTCAGTTGCCCATCCAGGTTAATGACATGTTCACCCTTTTTACATACACTGTTGTTCAAAAGTCTGGTGTTTGTGTGGTTAAATTTATTATTCTTTTTTTAAAATACAGCCAAAACGGTAATCTTGTGAAATATTACAATTTAAAAGAACCCTTGAAATTTATTTACTGTGATGGCAAAGCTGAATATCAACATTACTCACGTCTTTAGTTTCACATGATCCTTCAGAAATCATTGTAATATTTTGATTTGCTGCTCAAGAAACATTTCTTACTTATTATTATCAATGCTAACAAAAAGTTGTGGCAGATTTGTGGAAACTGTTTTTTTGTTGTTGAATCAAATGGAAAGTAAAATAAATTTATTTTGTTAAAATATTTGTAATAGAAATCTTGGTCACTCTTTAGATTAGGGTCCAATTCTCACTATTAACTATGACTTTTGACTCAATTAACCTAATGCACTGCTTATTAATAATTAGTAAGGTAATTGTTAGGTTTAAGTGTTGGGTAGGATTAAGGGATGTCGAACATGGTCATGCAGAATAAGGCATTAATATGTGCTTTATAATAAACAGCCTATATCCCAGTAATATGCATGCTAATAAGCCACTGGTAAATATTGTTAGCAAATATTTTGTGACATTATTAATGCCTTCATAGTTAAAGGAATACTTCACCACTTTTTCATATTAAACTATGTTATTCCCTCAACTAATACGAGTTGATACATACCTCTCTCGCCTGAGTGCGTGCACTTAATCTTTCTGACGCGCGGTGATGATCTGATAGCATTTAGAATAGTTGAACGACCTAGTATGGTGACATGAAATAAAATGTGGCGCTTTTCTAAGCGGATTAAAAAGGAGAACTATAATGAATGGCGGAATAGCACTTCTGAGAGTACTTCGGCTGGGCGCCTGAAACATCCTCTCTCACATCTCCCCCTCCCCCTTATTGACAGAAATGAGAATCAGAATACATTCTTTTTCCAGGTGTTTGTTTCCACAGCCCCTGGTATTTACAGAAAGCCTGTTATCGGAATGTGGGAACATCTGTGTGAGAAGGTGAATCACTATTGCTGTTATTTGTAGTTGCATTAAAAAAAGGTGTATTATTTGCTTTACATTACGTACAATATGCAGCAAGTTCGGTCCCAGTAGCGTGTGTATATTTTTTGCAGGCGAATGGTGGAGTGACTATAGACGTGTCACAGAGCTTCTATGTAGGAGGTGAGCTAAATCAAGTTCATTTAAATCTAGGGCCCTGTTTCCACCTGGCATTGATCCGATCAGAAGTTGACGATGCTAGAAACAGGTGTAAACCGGGTCTAAAATGGTCTAAACTTGTCCACATTCAACCACTTCCAGAGGTAGTTGAAAATGTATTCAAGCTGATTGCTTTCGTAGTGCAAGCGCTCATGTGATCGAATGGGTTCGAGCAGCCACAAAAGACCACCTACTCTTCGTCTGCTGCCCTAATGTGTACCGGTAAACATAAGTGCGCTAGCCAGACGGGATTTAAACTTTGTGGGCTGGAGATTCATCATATTCTTTAATCTCTGATCGTATTCACATGTAAATTGCATGAGCTTATTTTGTCCATTACGTCGAACAATCTGAAAAAATCCATATATTTACCCGCCCATAGCCCCTCCCCTTGAACAAATCAGGACAGGTGGGTGAAAGTGGACAAAAGAGATGGATTAAAACACCAGGTGTAAACGGGTATGCGTCTCTCTCGTCTACTCTCTCGATCCGATCGATATATATTTGAGATTTAAGGTCAATTTCATGGAACTAAAAAGTAGTTTAATGGTACGTTTTTATCCCTTTTACTTATTCTTCCTCATGAACCTAAACATAACTTATGTACTTATATATGGGTACTTTCTTAGGTAAGTACACTTTACGTACACCCCTAACCCTACTCAAACTCTTAATTGGAAGACCAATTGTAAAACCCTTTCAAAAAACATTTACAGATGCAGCAGGACGTCCTGCTAACTGGGCTCCAGGGAAAAAGAAGAAAGACTTCTCTTGCAGTGACAGACTGGTAATGACATTAACTGCAGTCTTTATTACACATAAGCAGATTGTATTAGTTACTGCATTTTATAATAAATGATTTTAATGCAAATAATGTGTAATTGATTTACACTGGTTTGGCCACAAGGGGGCATGGTAGTGTTTTTCTTGCTCCATTTGACAAACTTTACAATGTTTATGGGCTTTTGTCAAAATAAATCTGTACATGTTTGTTTTTTTTCTTATCTCTTGTGCCCTCAGTTTGCCCTCAACATTGGTCTTCAGTTTTACACCCCAGAGGAATACTTCTTGGGCTGGAAACCCGCTCAGTTCAGCTTGCCAGAGTTTGACCCTGTAAACATTTGGTCTTTTTTGATGTTTTTGTTTTACTTATACATTTGCTACACTGTATTAATGTATGGTTATTTATGTTTTGGTACTTAAGTTGGGTACTTTATACTGCCATAAAAAAGTTTTGGGTCAGTAAGATAAAAAAAGCAAGAAATTAGAACTTTTAATTTAGTAAAGATGGGGTAAAGCATGGGTGGGGAATGTTGATCCTGGAGGGTCACTCTCTTGCAGAGTTTAGTTCTGACCCTGAAAAAGAACACTCATCTGCCTGTAACTTTAGTAAACATGAAGACCTTTATAGCTCCACGTGTGTTTGATTAGGGTTGGCGCGGAACTCTGCAGAACACTGGCCCTCCAGGATCAACGTTCTCCACCCATGGGTTAAATGGATCAAAATTGGAGCTCATTTAAAAAAATCTATAATAAATGCTGTTCTTTCAAATTTTCCATTCATCAAATAATCCTGAAATGTCTTGAAAAATATTCAGCATTGATAATAATAAAAAGAAATGTTTCTTGAGCAGCGAATCAGCATATTAGAAAGATTTAGAATGATGCTGAATATTCAGCTTTACATCACATGAATAAATAATTTAAAATATATATAAAAAAGGAAAACAGTTATTTAAAATTTAAATTTAAAATACTATTTCAAAATATTAATGTTTTACTGTTAATTATAAATTCAGCCTTGGTGAGCATTAGAGACTTCTTTCAAAAACATTTACAAATCTTACTGACCCAAACTTTTGGACATTACTATATAAGCATCGATAATAATGATTTATGTTTTTGTATCATTATCCAGAGGAAATTAGACTCTAAAATGTGTCTTTACGATCCTCCTGACACCTCCCTCGCATCTACCAAACAGGAAGTCATTGTAGCGGTGGGATTCCCTGGATGTGAGCATTTTTTTCAGTGTTTTTTTTTTCTTTTCTTCCTTTTTTTCTTACTCCTTCCAGGGGCCCGTTCTTCGTACCACACTTAATACATCTGAGATTATTTGACAGATCCCAGATCTTTTCATCATGATGATCTCTAGCTAATTTGGTTCTTCAAACGAATTTGCGGATTGGATTAAAATATCTGGATTAAGTTATCTGAGCTCCCTGCACGTTCCTGCATTCACTGAAGAGGGCAGATGGTTCGATACTCGAAACCACGATCAGAAATGCAGCGATTGGCTGGCACAAGACATCAATGTAATGACATCATATAATTAAAAAAAACACCTGATGAAAAACTTGACAAATTTATGGACCTTTGTAAGGAAACAGCCAAGCAACCAAAATTACATACAAGGTATAATAGATTGGCTTCATGAAATGTGCACGATTCCCAATTATAATCACAGTTTCTAGTATTTGTACAGCCTTTACTTTTTTATTTCAGTATTGTAACTAGCAATTCATCTAAATTTATCTTTGAAGCAGATTTGATAAGTGACAGCATTAATTAAAGGTTCTTAATGGTCAAGATCAAGTTCTTTGCATCTCTTGCGCTGCATCAAGCCATCCCATAATATCGGTCACCACTCAAACTAATGCACGGCTCAGAGTAACGTTACAGCATGTGTGTAAGACTCCAGTAAAATTATAAAGTAATTATTCCATCACAAATAAATCTCTTAATCAAGTGTCTATAGTATTATTAAACTAAACAGCGTTTACAATATTATTTTTAAATACATTTTTAGATTATTATTTGAAATAATTATTGCCCCAGGTTCAGTAAGGAACTTTAATAATAAAGTAGCGGTGGTTTGGACACATTTTGAGTATCAACCGCTTAAAAAGATGCAATCTAATCCTGTTTCCATGAAATAAGCAGCTCCCAAGCAGGTTTATGCTTACGGGCCAGGATCAGCTTCGAAGAACCAAACAATCCAAGATCATGCCAGATCAGCAACAATCAAATCAGTCAGTGACATATGAAGAACGGACCCCAGGTGACCAATTTTTATGATGTAACCCTTGATTTGTTTTGTTTTTACAGCGGGTAAATCCACGTTCTTCCAGACACACATCATTCCAAAGGGCTATGCATATGTGAACAGGGTAAGTTGAGTTTCAAAGCTAACACAACAGAGAACCCAGAGACAAGAAGTAGATCTTTTGTTTTTAAGCGCAAGATAGAGTATATTTGATTTAGAAGATCTGGAGGATTTAAATGTGTATAATATCTTGCTTTAACTGCCTGTAATGCTGTAAAATCTGCACATGAACTCTAGGACTTGCTTGGCTCGTGGCAGCATTGTGTGTCAGCCTGTGAACGCGCTCTAAAGGAAGGCCAGAGCGTAGTGGTGGACAACACTAACCCTGACGCCGAGTCTAGAAAAAGGTGCCTACCTCAGTTTCCAAAGCAGATGCTTGTTTTATCTTTTCAACTGAAATGGCACCGTCAATGATTTTCTCCACAGATATGTAGATGTAAGTCAAAGCGCTGGAGTCCCCTGCAGGTGTTTCAACTTCACAGCCAGTCTGGAACAAGCAAAGCATAACAACAGGGTACGGTCTTTATTGTATGTTTCAGTACGTACATTAAAGTTACCATGAAATCAAGATTAACAATGCTTATTTTTGTATGCAATATTGTAGTATTTATTGTAAATGATTTATCATTATTATTATTTTTTTAAATTACATTCGATCAGTTCCCCATTGACAAAATCAAGTCCCACCCCACATTTTTTTCTCATTGGATCACTCAGAAATACACCCTCAAAGGCATGGCTGGACCTATCATTGGGCTTGACTGGGCTGCAGCCCATGTGGCCCCACCCTGCAGGGGGTCCCTTCCATTACCCGTATAAATACTCCACTAAATTATGCGATCTGAAGAGTTTTGAGCGCTGTCTCTCGGCTATCACACTATAGTGGCAATAGGACAGAAATGCCTGCAAAATTATAAAAACATTTAATGAGTTCCTGTTTTTCCGAACATCTGCACAATCAAAAATGTGACTGTGATTTTATACAACAGTTCAATAAATTTAGTGAGTAGCTTTCATAGACACGTTTTTGCTCTGTCAAAAAATAAATAAAACGGAACAAACTGCGGTTTTAATGAGTATCCGAGCAACACAGTGCTTTTTTTCTCAAAGTATCAGCGTATTTAACAAATCAGACTACTGAATAATTCAATTAGGCTAGCCGTTCATAAATACAGTACTCTGTTTATTCAACGATTCGATTGAATGAAGGATTCAACACGCTCATTAAACCGGCAACTTGTTGCATAGTTAAAAAAAAGTTGACTTATTTCATTTATTTAATATTTCTTTTTAATATTGATCTTTTAACTTAATTTATGCAATTATAATTTAATGTGTAAATCCATACATGCCATGTCTAAACAGCACGTGTAAATCCAAAAATGGATTGTATTGATACTGACTTATTGGTAATAATAGCAATGTGATTGAATTTATTGATTCAATTTATAAAATCTGACATGAGAGGTCACAGATATGACAATAAATGTAAAAATACTGTTCATGGCTTTATCGGTCCGTGTTATTTCAGAGTTTTGAGCTTCTCTCAAGTTAGAGAGCACTTAATATTACCTCTAAACTTTGGCTAGGCATTTTGCATATTAATTGTTCTAGGAAGCACAAAACATATTTAAATTGTGTTTATTTTGTGCCATTCCGTAATGATGTTGTAGTTGTTTTGTATCGTAGGTAGGGCCCAAACATGAAGCCCCCTCAGTCCTGCCCTGACCATAGAGAAGAGAAAAAACAACTTCTGTTTCATGGTGACTTTAAAAATACAAATCTGTATAATCAAAATGGTTCCATTTTACCAAATTATCAATTGAAGCATAAAAATGCAAAGTCAGTCATTGACTGATGTTATCTTGTTTTCTTGCTGTAGTTTCGTGAGATGGTTCCTTCTGCCACCAAGCACGTTCATGTCAATGATATGGTGTTTCACAGCTACAAGTGAGTGAACGGAGCAAACCGAGCTTATTCCACTCTACCAGATCATCATTATCTTTATTGGTTAACTCATACAAGCCCTTTGGTTTCTTTTTCTTGTTCTCTGTAGGAAAAAATTTGTGGCACCCAGTTTGTCTGAAGGCTTTTCTGAAATCCTGCAGATTCATTTTGTGCCTAGTTTCAGTGACAAAAGATCAGAGTTCCTCTTCAGGCAGTTCTCTGAGGGCTGAGTCTGAAGTTTGAGAATAATGAAGAACAAAAAAGGCGACTGAACTCAATTTTACACTAGTGTTTCGCTGTCTTTAATTTGGTACTTTTTAAATGTGGTGTTTGGTAAACGTATTCATAGCTGGTAAAATCGACCATCATACAAGACAATACAAATAAAACTCTTTTATAAATTGAGGAAACCATTGCTTGTTTCAGTTTGATTAATACAATGAATGTGCTTCAGTATTTTTCAGTGTTTGGGTGTGATTTAAGTTTTTCTTATCTGTAAAACAAGAGATTATTTATATTGTGAGATCTAAATCTATGAAAGCTTATATTCTAAATGTTGTGTTTGTGAGCTTAAAATCTCCCAGCTTAATGCATTACATTTTGGTAATTGCGACGTGTGGCAACAGATAGGCCCTTATCAGTTTAACCTTTTCACAACGTTTCTTAAACTTTGTTTTTTGCAGCTGAAGAGTTTCTGTCTTCTGTGAGCGGCAAGAATTGCTTACATTTCCAAATACCTGCAGTACACCGACTCTGTGCCCATGGTGTGTGTACTGTCCTCATCACGTTCCATTTGTTACTCATGCTACACTGCCATGGCTTATTGTGTCTAATACCTTAATGGCTGGAAATCTACTTTCATTTTCCAGCATTTGCATTTATTTAGACTGATTTTCCTTGTACAGGATAATTTCCCCCTCATCTAACTTTATGACTGTCTGAATAGTTTTCATATAATGTAATTATCATCTCTGGCAGAAAGCACAATAACAGCTGAATGATCATAAGATCTAATAACTCTAAAGTCATCTTAAACTACCACAATGAACACCAATTACATCATTTCAAAGATACTCCATACATAACAGCAAATACTCTGAAGTAAAAAATAAAATATGGATAGCTGACTTCTTAAAATGACATAACGCTGAGCATTTGGTAGACACTAAGTGTGACCGATATAAAGGTTCAAGCCCCGATCTCTTTGCAACATCTCTTTAAATACCCAGACCAAGATTCAAAACTCTTTCAAATGTAAACTTGAGTTCACAATTGTATTTGCATCGATCAAGTCATATAGACCTCTAGTGACAGGAGGAGGTAGAGAATTGGCTGGAGACACGCCCATCCATCACACATATAAGCAAAATATCTCTAAACTCTTAAAATATTGATTATCTTTTAGTTTACTTCTTTGTGGATGAGACCTTTGTACCTGTCACACTGAGACATTTCAAACGATATCAAACATGTAATACTGTATAATGCGAATTCACATTAAACCAAACAGATTTTGAGTGAATTCTGTAGGAGGGATGGGGGGGGGGGAAGAGGCAGTGAAAGGAAAGGCATGTACATTAAAGCCATTCTAAAATGATTCACTCACTGTGGTATGCAGATTGGGACAATGGCATGATGGTTTGTTCTCTTACAAGGGTAGAGCACTGTGTGGGTGTGACTTGTGGTTGTAATAGAATCTTTAATTTGAGAAACTTCAACACCGAGATCCTTTAGCAGTGCCATTTCTATTCGGATTTCCTTCAACTCACTCAAAATATCCGGCTGTTGTTTCTCTGTGCTTTTCGACATGGCTTCTTTTCTTTCTTTTCAACATCGCCTTCACTGACCTGTAATGAATCCAGCTTGGGGTGTTGCTGTTGAACGAGAAGCTTCTTCTTGCTTTGACGCTCTTTCATTGGCACAATCAATATTACGTTTTTCGAAGATGATTTCATCACTCACATCAATATTGCAGTCAAGTAAGGTTGCAGGTCATTTCTGATACTGTCATTTTGCAGGCCAGTAAGGACAGTGTGAAGAAACATGCTCTGCACTAGTTTTGGGTCATATTTCAAGCTGGATTGAGCTTCCTGAGTTGGGAACAGAATATTTTGCCTCAGATCAAGGCACAGAACGAGAAAACTTTGTGGGGTCTCTTTGCTACTCTGTGCTTCACAGGTTAGCTGTTTGTACAATTCAGTCATGCCTCTTTTTTGATAATGCACTCTCAGTACGTCTCAGCACAGGAAGGGTTAAATTTGGTTTTCCCTCCAGGTAACTACGCAGCTGCATCCCTGGTGCAATTGCTTTAATCACTGCATCGACTAGTTCAAGCTCTGAAACTCCCCTGCTTAAGCCATGTTTGATGGTTGATGGGCCAAACTTGAAAAGGTGAGCTTATCTTTTCGTCCAGGTTTACCTCTGTCCTGATATCTTGAATTCTCTGTTCCAGGGAGGCATGGTCTGTGTGTAATTAACTGCAGATCGGAGCTTGTGTCTGGCTGCACATTTGGACTTTGCAACGTGAAATAACTTTGTATAGTGCTTGTGTTCTGTTCACTCTAAAACTGGAACACATGCTGGTTTAAATTAACCCAGTGGCATTTTAACCTAGCAGGCTGGGCTGTTGTGAAAACCCAAAATGTAGTCAATTTTTACCATTAATGGATTTGCTATTCTGGGTTATTGTTGGGTTGTTCTTGAAATTTATCCTGTGCATTAGCTGTAAAACTAGACAATCATGAAAGAACAAATGAAGAATGGATGTTTAGACTGTTAAAAGAATAATTTTTATTCCTTGACAAATGGTACAACACACAAATGTGTTAAAATTGGCAACAATGACAACTACAAACCTAATATAATTCTGTCAATTTATTCATGTTTAAATCAAACTTTTTTTTGATGGGTTACTGTGACCTTTGAGTGTCTGTGTTCATATGACAGTTTTCTCAAATGAAACGGTAAATTCTCATGTCCTCAGTGACACGGCAGAGGCTGAAAAGACAGCAAGCGTGTTTGGCGCACGTGTGTACGTGTGCGCATGTTACCGGCCTCAGACCTAGGGGATATCTGGGCAGGCAGCAAATGATACACAGGCAGTGTGCACTGTGGATCGGTGATTACACTGTGAAAAAAACACGAGAGGACAGGTTTGATGTCTTTCCACAGCGGCAGTCAGTTTATTACTGATAATTTCTCTTTAAATCTCTTTTCCCTTTAAAAGGATTTAACATTTCAAAACTTTGACACTCTTAAAGTGCATTTGGTGAAAGACAAGTTAACAAAGAACAAATATACAAAAATACATAGTAGTTGTATGCAAAACATACCAATTTGTACATATTATTATGCATGTATGCTTATATGCAGGTCAACATTATATGCATTTAGAGTCTGGCATAAATTTACATTATAAATCAGATACTGTATAATACAAAAAAAATGTCAAAATGCACACAAAGAGTTTATCAAAAGACCAGAAAGTGTAAAAGACCAGATTTCAGAAGAAAATATATTAGATGTCATTTCACTTGCTGTATCAATTTGATATAATTGGTCTCTTATTTAACTCATGCACATACATACAAAATACATGTGCTGACCACTCAAAATGGCGACTGAAACGACAATACAACATACTCTCAGAAACGTAATTCTAAAACACTTTTTAACAAGAAGATATTGACATAACTCAATATTTCAGCATGATAAACACTTTTCTAATGTCAATCAATATAAACCATGCATGAAATACGATTAAACTCATTTTAGCTGTCTTTTATAATCTTTTGTAAATTAAAACTCTTTTTCTAGATTAAATACACTTTCCAACTCACTTAAACTCTATGCATAACACTTGTTCATTTACCCAAGTTCAATGAAATTAACCTTTTATAGTAATGCTCATACCTGTGAAAAAAACACGAGAGGACAGGTTTGATGTCTTTCCACAGCGGCAGTCAGTTTATTACTGAGCACGCTGAACTGGGGGAAGTAACTCTCTCGCGTCTTTCATGTGCGCAAAATGCGCCATCTAGTGGTGTGGTGGCGTAGTGCTACAAAGATATATAAACTCAGGTCTTAATAGAACAATACCCCTTTTGTGGAAAGGAAAATAAAATAAAACTTTACGAAATGTGTACATATTAATGGGGGGTGGAACAACTTATATATTACATTTTCTCAACCCCTTACACTCTCCCCTGCTTTTAGAGATGTCTCCGTACATCTAAAACTGAGGTTGTTTCTTAATGAATGTGTTTTATCTGTGCATGTTGTAAAATGAAATGCGTCTTCTACACTTTAATGACTTTACTTTTCTTTTTAGAATGCCCATACTACTGGAACTGGGTAGTGGTGTATGTCAGGTAGTACAGGGTAAGTCTGGGTTGGGTAAAGAACACAAGCATGCATTGCATTGGCTCTTGGTCTCCAGGTCTGGTATGTAGGTTGGCCCATCTGATTGTATGTAAACACTTCCTTTGGCTTTACTGCACGTGCAGACCTGCGCAGGATGACGTCCTCATCATTTACTGGCTGTGCACCCTGCTGTGCTCCCAGGTCAGTATCCTCATCACTTCTAACCCTGCAGCCATTCAATTGTTCCTGAGGTTCCACAAGTGGCAACATGTCTGTCAGAGCTTGTGCCGGCTCCGGCGTCACAAACCGAGGGTGCTGCTCATATGTCTCAAGGTCATATGTATCTTGCTCTGCTCTGTAGTGTACCGGGTGAAACTCTGGTGCTGCTACATGAAGATGACTGTGTGGCTCACCCTGAGACTGCTTGGGAATTACTCTTTTTCTTTCATACACTGGTATTAATCTGGGATTACATGCATATCCTTCCTCGTCCCCAGAATCACTCACTTCATTCTCAGGGTTGTCAGACATTCGATACCGGGTGTTCATAGAGGGTTGTTTCGGTCTTTGTCGTTTTTGTGTCTGATTATCCTGACCATCATGTTCAAGAGGCAGATCGTTCACAGGCAAAAGGAGATTGCGGTGCAGTACACGAAGAGTGCGGTCCCCAGTCTCAGCTTGAATTCGATACACAGGGCTGTCTCCCATCCTCTCGACAACAAGGTGAACTTTGTTCTCCCAGTAAGGGCGGAGTTTGCCAGGCCCACCTCTCTCCGACAGGTTGCGGACAAGCACACGATCACCTGGTTGAAGCACGATTCCTCTGACACCACGATCATAGTATTTTTTTCCTTTTGCAGAACTCCTTTTACTATTTTCAGAAGCAATTTTATATGCCTCCTGCATTCGGGAAGCCCACTTCTGTGCATATTCCTGATGGGTTTCAGTCTGTGACTCAGATTCAAGGTTAAAGAGCAAATCAATGGGCAAACGGGGGGCTCTCCCAAAGAGTAGAAAATATGGGGAATAGCCCGTAGCCTCGTGCTTTGAACAATTGTATGCATGGACTATGTGTGGTAAATGTTCTTTCCACTCTGATTTCTTTTCCTCTGCCAGTGTTCGGAGCATTTGAAGCAATGTTCTATTCAGACGCTCCACGGGGTTCCCCTGTGGATGATAAGGGGTCGTTCGAGAATGTGTAATGCCAGCCAGTTGCTGAAGTCGTTGGAACAAGTTATTCTCGAACTCCCGGCCCTGATCATGATGAAGCTTTTGTGGATACCCAAAGCGTGGTATAAAGTCAGAGAAAATCTTTTCGGCAGCTGTTTTGCCCGATTTGTTCCGCGTAGGGTAGGCCTGGGCAAAACGAGTAAAGTGGTCTACTAGAACCAAGATATACTCATAGCCTCCTTTACTTGGTTCAAGGTGCAAATAATCAACAGACAGTAGCTCAAATGGGACGCTGGTTGTAATTGAGCGCATTGGTGCCTTTTCAGGAACAGTAGGTCGCTTTTGCTTGATGCATGGGCATTGACGGATGACATAATCTTCTATGTCACGCTGCATGAAAGGCCAATAAAATCTTTGCCGTGCCAGATGGATAACTTTGTCAGCTCCAACATGCCCCATGTCATCATGAAGGTGTCTGAGCACGAGAGACCTGAGGGAGTTAGGAAGAACCAGCTGCCTACGTTGTCCTGTTTGTCTGTACAATATTCCCTTGTCAAGTCTAAGTTTGTTCCATTCATGTATCAGTCGTCGTGTGGTTGGATGCATTTGTCTCTTGTCTTTGTTGTTAGGGTTCCATCCTTTCTCTTTCATTGTAATTACGTCACAGATGGAAGCGTCTTCTTTTTGTGCAGCTTGAATGTCTTCGGGAGGAATCACAGTTGGACTGACAGCAAGAACATCATCCCTGGAACCCAGCTGAAGGGCTGCAACCCATGGTATTTCATTTTCTCTCTTTACTTTATCTCCCTGCCATATGGCAGAAATAACATCTGGAGGTAAAGACTCAGAGTATTCTCTGATGTGGTCCTGAAGCTTCACTGGGAACCGTGATAGGGTGTCAGCGTCTGTGTTAGTTTTGCCTGGCCTGTATTTTATAGTAAAGTAAAAGTCGGCTAACTCACCCACCCATCGATGCCCAACAGCACTCAATTTGGCAGTACTCAAAATATAGGTAAGTGGGTTATTATCTGTGAATACGGTGAACGTGGGGGCATAGTATAGATAGTCACGAAATTTATCACAGATGGCCCACTTTAGGGCAAGGAACTCAAGCTTGTTGGAATGAAGATGATAATTCTTCTCAGCAGGCGTAAGTGTTCTTGAGCCATAGGCAATTACACGCAATTTACCCCCCTGTTCCTGATAGAGTACCGCCCCCAGACCTTCGTTGGATGCATCAGTGTGAAGAACAAAAGGTAAATCAAAGTCTGGGTATGCCAGGATAGGAGAGGAGGTCAGCATATCGACAAGGTGAGCAACAACAGCACTGTGTTCAGGGGTCCACTGTACAGGTGTTTTAGACGGCAACTGACCCTTTTTAACACTCTGTTTGGTCAGCCCAGTCTTGACATGTCTCTCTTCAGACTCAACAGGATTTTCTTGAAGCTTAAACAGCGGGCGGGCTATTCTAGAAAAATCCTGAATGAACGATCGATAGTAGCCCAAAAAGCCCAATAAAGCTCTAACTTCTCCCACATTCTTTGGTTCTCGTTCCTTCCATTGCAGCACTGCTTCCAGATCTTTGGGATCAACTTGAACACCCTCACTTGAAACTAGACGCCCCACATATCTCACCTGATGTTTAAACAATTCACATTTTTTTGGACGCAATTTCACACCATGCTCCCGTAAGCGGCAGAAAACCCTCTGCAAGTCTTTGACATGGTCTTGAAAGGTTTTGGAAAAACAAAGAACATCGTCTAAGTATGGAAAACAGCATTCATCCCTCAGACCATTTAACACACCTTCCATGCACCTTTGGAAAGCTGCTGGTGCGTTAGTCAGGCCAAAGGGAAGGCGGATCCACTCATACAATCCCCAAGGCGTGCTGAAAGCTGTCAGGTGTCTGAAGTTCTCTTCAACAAAGCCCTGGTGATATGCACTGCCTTGGTCTAGTATGGAAAACCATGAGTAACCTCCCAGGTTATCTAATAGATCCTGTATACGTGGCAGAGGATGGCGGTCAGGGATGGTTTTACTGTTTAGTCCGCGAAAGTCAACACAAAGTCGAAGACTCTGATCTTTTTTCCTAACACAGACCACGGGGGAGGAGTAAGGTGATGTAGACTTCCGAATCCACCCATGATCTAGAAGTTTTTGAACATATTCCTTAACCTCTCTATACAAAGGCTTTGGGACGGCGTTGTAGGACTTTTGGACTGGTGTATCATCATTTAAGCAGATTCTGAGCTGTAAGTCAGGAATGCAGCCAATGTCTGTCTCATCCCTAGCAAATACATCAGACTGATCAAATAGCATTTCTCTGACTAATTTCTGTTCCTCCTCCGCCAGATGTGATAAGTCGACTGGAGGGTGCCATTTATCTTTAAGTGGATGCACAGAAGGGTTCCTGTCTTTCTCAGATTTTTTTAGGTCATTAGTCCTTAACTGAGCCGAGCATGTTCGGGGAGTATCTTGGCACCTGGACTTGGGGCTAGCAATGGGCTGCTGGATGGGTTTGAGATCAACAATATCTTCGAGATTTCCAAGAATTGTCCTCTGTGGCAGGTAAATCGCATGTTTAGTAGGGTTCTGGACTGGAATTTTGACACATTTTGACAGTCCACCGGGAACATCCACTAATGCTGGGAACAGCTCTAAACCCTCAATGCAGTCATTTTCAACACTAGGCTGAAACAGCATGGTTCCATTACCGGACCACCCTCGAATCCGACACTTAACTTCCCGGATCTGTCCAGCAGGTATGGTTATGCCTTTCTTACCAATGCGAACATGGTGCTGTGGCGTCTCAGTAAAAGTAACTTTCTGGAGAGACAAAACTAATGCTTCTACAGTGGATGCACTGACACCTAAAGCTTCTTCCAGAATAGTGGAAACATCAAATTTTTCTTTCTGATTGGCATTTTCTTTAATGATCTCTGCTATGACGTTACTACCTAAAAGAGGGTAATTACAGTCGCGACTGATAAGTAGTGGCACTCTGATTGTTACATGCCCATGATGCTGACTATGTATCTGAAGATCAATCTCAGCCCATCCATCAAGAGGTACTTGAGTATTATTAGCTGCAGAAATTTCAAGGGAATGATCGCCAAACAACAATCCAAGCGGCTGTACTTTGATATGGGGTAGTGCTTGTTCAATCCACGATTTGCTCACCATTGTCACTTGTGCCCCTGAGTCAAGCAGCATCTGTAGAGGTATCCCGTTGATGGAGCATGAGACCATACATCTCTTACCAATGAGTTGAGCTACTCTTCTCTTTTGGTCTGACTGGCACGGTGAGTTCGGCTGGGAGCGTTCAGGTGGTATGACCTTTTCTCGGGGCCCATCACTGCTTAGGATCGCTGACTGCCCCTCTCCAGCGACCTCTTCTCGTTTCCCGACAACTTTCGTTGGAGACAGCCAATGGCGCGATGTCCCGCCTGGCCACAAACAAAGCAGTGAATGCAGTTTGCATGGTTTCTTTGTACACAGTCTTTGCATTTACCTCTTGTCTCAGATAATGGTGGTTGGGTGCGATCAGTAGGCGAGCGGCCATCTTTCAAGTTCGCAGTCTCAGTGGGGGTGGACATTTGGGCTAGATGCTTGGTTAGAGAGGAAACTTGAGCAGTTAGTTCTTTGATAGCATCACGGTTGGCTTGTAACTCAGCATCAACTTTTGACGGGGTGTTTGGTTCACTTTGGGGGTTCTGAGCTAAGTTTACAGTAACTGGTCTGTGTCTACCTACTGAACCCAGTCTCTTTAATCGCCCCTCTTCATCAGTTGTCGATTTTGTTATTTGTTCCAAGAGTAAGTCATCACTAACCTGCATGTCTGAGAGAAAAGTTTTAAGATCATGTCTAACATGGCTGTTTCTTTCATTTAACCCCTGGTAAAGTGTGTGAAGGAAAGTGCCCTGAACAAGCTCTTTGTTATAGCTGAAACCTACACCAGGTTGTTGTGACTCAAAAAGAACACGCTGCTTTAGACCCATTATTCTGTAAAGAAATTGTTGTGGGCTTTCTTTGTCATTTTGTCTAGCGCTCGCTAGTTCTTGAAAAAGTTCAGTTACATTTTTGTCTCTAATGTGAGAGCGCAGAAATCTCTTCAACCTATCAATAGTGAGATCATCCTTACTAACCAACATTTCTTTGAATGTACCGGGTTTTGTTATTTTAAGGACAGCTCTGATAATCTCAGACTCACTGAAACCCTCCTGCAACCCTTCATCCATTTGCTTACAGAGACAATTGAAAGACATGTCACACCCTGCATCACAGATTTGACCACCATGTAACTTAAATTCTCTACGTGGTAACAAAGCTGAAACATCAGACAATCTTACAACATGATCAGAGACGTTAGATGAGTTCATCCTACCCAAAGGCGCAGCGCCGATGTAAGAGTGCATACCAGGCGCTGATGAAGTGACTTCCCTGGTAAGTGCATAGTTGTCTCCGCCCAGAAAGTGAATGTCTTTGTCCATGTGTAGTGGTTGTGTGCGAGTGTCTCTGTCCATGTGTAATGTTGGTGTATGAATGACTCTGTCCATAGGAGATGTTGGTAGACGATCTTCTCCATCATCATCAGATGGAGTGCGACAACGGTGGTGTGTTGGTGAATTCACAGCCAAGTCAGGTGCAACAGTACCAGATACAGTGGCTTGGGTGTCTGGTGGTGATTGCACATCATTGAGCAGGTCGAAAAGAAGGAGAAGTTGAGTCATGCCCTCATCTTCAGCAGCTTTTAGCTTCTCACTTCTGATGTAGTCAACGATTAGGTCATACAGTTCAGGTTCACTTAAATCAGCAACACGATACGTTTCTTGGCCATCATCTATGGAACTGGCAACAGTCTGCAGCTGACTAACACTCAAATCTGAAAGTTTCTTCTGGATCTTGAAGACCAGCACCATGCGTGGGCTTAAGGTAGTCATCTTGATGCATCACCTGTGGCAGCTGTTCTCTGGATGACACTTGACACGGCAGTCTTCCCTGAAACACTGGTCACAGGATTCCACGGTTACTATGACGACCTTCCCAACGAAATGTGCTGGATCCCGGACGAGCCCCCAATTGTTACCGGCCTCAGACCTAGGGGATATCTGGGCAGGCAGCAAATGATACACAGGCAGTGTGCACTGTGGATCGGTGATTACACTGTGAAAAAAACACGAGAGGACAGGTTTGATGTCTTTCCACAGCGGCAGTCAGTTTATTACTGATAATTTCTCTTTAAATCTCTTTTCCCTTTAAAAGGATTTAACATTTCAAAACTTTGACACTCTTAAAGTGCATTTGGTGAAAGACAAGTTAACAAAGAACAAATATACAAAAATACATAGTAGTTGTATGCAAAACATACCAATTTGTACATATTATTATGCATGTATGCTTATATGCAGGTCAACATTATATGCATTTAGAGTCTGGCATAAATTTACATTATAAATCAGATACTGTATAATACAAAAAAAATGTCAAAATGCACACAAAGAGTTTATCAAAAGACCAGAAAGTGTAAAAGACCAGATTTCAGAAGAAAATATATTAGATGTCATTTCACTTGCTGTATCAATTTGATATAATTGGTCTCTTATTTAACTCATGCACATACATACAAAATACATGTGCTGACCACTCAAAATGGCGACTGAAACGACAATACAACATACTCTCAGAAACGTAATTCTAAAACACTTTTTAACAAGAAGATATTGACATAACTCAATATTTCAGCATGATAAACACTTTTCTAATGTCAATCAATATAAACCATGCATGAAATACGATTAAACTCATTTTAGCTGTCTTTTATAATCTTTTGTAAATTAAAACTCTTTTTCTAGATTAAATACACTTTCCAACTCACTTAAACTCTATGCATAACACTTGTTCATTTACCCAAGTTCAATGAAATTAACCTTTTATAGTAATGCTCATACCTGTGAAAAAAACACGAGAGGACAGGTTTGATGTCTTTCCACAGCGGCAGTCAGTTTATTACTGAGCACGCTGAACTGGGGGAAGTAACTCTCTCGCGTCTTTCATGTGCGCAAAATGCGCCATCTAGTGGTGTGGTGGCGTAGTGCTACAAAGATATATAAACTCAGGTCTTAATAGAACAATACCCCTTTTGTGGAAAGGAAAATAAAATAAAACTTTACGAAATGTGTACATATTAATGGGGGGTGGAACAACTTATATATTACATTTTCTCAACCCCTTACACGCACATGCCCCCGTCATTCACACAGAGACGCAAAACATGGAAGAGTAATATTTAAATAGTATTTAATATACACAGACACTGGTATATCTTCGGCTACAGTCTGGAGCTCTACATGACACGACTGAACGCAGCTGCGGGACCGAATATAGTCTAGAGCCCCGTTTCCACCAAAATTACCCGGAACAATTTGTACCAGGAACTTTTTTACAGGAACTTTTCTCCCCCCCAGACCTGTAACTGTGCGTTTCCACCGCGATAAAGTTCTGACTGACTCCAAGTCAGTGATGGACAGTAATCATTTTTGTGCGAAACTAGCCACGTTTACAAGCACACTTTTTTTTGTCATTCCGATTGAAAGATTTAGTGGACTGTTTACATGAGACGTTATCTAAACCGATTTTGTTTTTCCACCAGATGGAATGTGTTAACTGTAGCCATAGCAATTCTTAACAGCCACCAGGACTAAGTGTAATAATCATCTCAGAAAAAAAAAAAAAAAAAAAAAAAAAAAAAAAAAAAATATATATATATATATATATATATATATATATATATATATATATATATATATATATATATATATATATATATATATATATATATATATATATATATATATATATATATATATATATGTCAGGTGCAGTTAAAGTAAAAACTGTGGGGCAGTATTCCGGAAAAAAAGTTTACCCCTCACAAAAATGAACTTTCCTCTCTTGTCAACATGAGCGCGGCGCGCAGTGTCACGTCATATAAGGACGCACACTTAAAAAGTTGTCGGTCAGTAATCGGTCAGGTCGTTTACATGGTGAAAAATAGACTGTAAAAAAATTAATAAAGAGTATGGAAGAGATTCAAGCTGTGCTGCTTTTGCTGGTTATGTATATGTTTACTAAAGAGATAATTAACAATGACAGAGCACTAGCATATTCAGAAAGCTTGTAAAGCTAGATTCAAAATGACAATGTATATTATTATCAGCTGTTACAGACATTGAACGTGAGATGGCTGAGACAAACGCGCGTCATCAGACAGAGAGCAAGACTGATAGTTACTGAATGCAGAACGAACCTCTCAAAAGACTTCTAAAAATGCCGGTTGAAATAAAATGCTAAACCAATCAGCATGTTCCTCCCTCGAAAGTTCCTGATCTTTGAAAAAGTACTACCTCGCGAGCAGGGCTGTTTGGAGGGGGAAATATTTACCTGGAACTTCATTAAGACCCTGGTTCCTGCGGTCAAAACACACCGAGTAACACCCTAAAGTTCCTGGTTCCTGGGTAAAGTTCCTTCGGTGGAAACGCGGCTAAAGACCACCATCCTTCGGATGAGACGTTAAATCGAGGTCCTGACCCTCTCTGGTCATTGAAAAAACATCATGGCACTTCTCGTAAAAGAGTAGGGGTTTAACCCCGGTGTCCTGGCCAAATTCCCTCGATTCATTCATTCAATCAAATTTTCTTGTGAGAGAGCATACACTGCTTCGATCACCTCAAGCTTCAAGTCCTCCAAATGATCCATGGGTTACTCAATCTTTAGATGTCTGCAAAGTGATATGAGAAGTGTCCTTAATCTGGCTGTATTTCTGCAGCACTCCTGGTATCGAAGATTAACCTCAGATTGCTGGCACTTTCCTTCCTGGCTTGACATGGACACCAAACTTCTTCACTCCACTGGTCACCTGGGCTGAGTAGTGGGCTGAATGGTACTGGAAGCTGGCTGTCGTCACTGGAAGCCAACTTGCACTGCTTCCATCCTCGCTGGTGCCTCCAAAATGTTGTACCCTCACTGCCTGATGAGGGGAGATATTGTTATATTGGTGAAAAAATAACTTTCAATGCATCAACTAACTCGTTTATTTTTCCGGAAATCATACAACAGCGTGCACCTACGGTGGCCTCACAGTGTCAGAATTTGCAACGTAAAACGGGCATCCTGAATACCAGAACTAGAACTGTATATATACTGTATGTATTACGTGAACACAACATTCCTGACAGGGCGGGGCTCAGGAACAAGGGGACCCGGCAGCGAGGCTGAAGCCGGAGCAGTGTCCTGAGTGGCCGGAAGAGCTTGGGCGAGAGGCATCGCAATGGAATCCAGCACATGAGGGGCCGGCTCAGTTGCTGGGTTGCTCTGCTCCACCCCTGCCAGGTGAGAGTGGTGAAAAGGGGAGGGCACTCTGCACAGGCAGCTAGCATGCCAACGGGAACCATCAGCCAGCTGATATGAAGCTGGGCCGAGTTGCCGACTGACCTGGTACAAAACTGACCAGAATGATGACAGCTTGTTAGCTCTATGGGGCCAGCGGGCTCTGACCCAGTCTGACACTGATAGCAGACCACTTAGCCTTGTGTTTCTCATCGAACCTCAGCTTCATGGAACTCTGTTGTCTCTTGATGTGAGCCTTTACTGCTGCTGAGCTTGGCCGTGCACCCACAGCCATTGGTGGGCAGAGTCTTGATAGAAGAAGCACAAGCTCCCTTTTCAGCATGAATGCGGCAGGGGAGAACCCTGTTGTAGAGTGGGCAGTTGCTCTGTAGTGGAGGAGGGTCTGTGACAGTGCGGCCATCAGAGAGTTTACCTCGAACATGTGAGCATGCAATCCATTTTTCAGGGATAGGTTGAATTGTTCCACCCCTCCGTTGGCTTGGGGGTGATAGACAGAGGTTCGGATAGGAGTAACACCCTTGTTGGCGAGGAAGGTGATGAACTCCAAGGACAGAAACTGAGGACCATTGTCCGTGGTAATTGCACGAGGCAAGCCCCAGCAGGGAAACAGCTGGTCAAGAAAGTTGACCACAGCAGCAGAGGTAACCGTACCCATGGGAGCCACCTCAGGCCACTTGGAGTGCAGGTCGTAGACCACCACGAGGAACCTCTGATGGTGTGGCACATTGTACAGCTCACCAAAGATATCCAGCTGTAAGTGGTCCCATGGTGCAGATGGCCAGTCAACTGGCTGTAGTGGAGTTGAAGTGGGTGGCCCAGTCTTCCAGCTGGTGAGGCACGCTGCACAGGAGCGGATAAGTCCCTCCAGGTCACGGTCCATGGCGGACCACCACATGACGTCGCGGCACCGTTGTTTGGCTTTGACGATGCTGAGGTGTCCCTGATGTGTCATTTGCAAGACATGCCCTCTGAGGGCCACTTGGATGACACCACAGAGGCCACGAGCAATGCAGGCCTCACCCCAGTATGACAGTTCATGCTTCACTCGATAATATGGCTCCAGTTCTGGTGGAACGTGGGCAGGCCAATCATGTTTGATATAGTCACGAAGCATGCTGAAGACTGGCTTAGCTGCTGAGGTGGACTCCAGGTCATGGAAGGAAACTGTGTCCTTCAGTGGTGAGTGGACCAGGTGTACTATCACGTCCTCATTCTCTGGAGAGACAACAGAGCACTGGGTGGCGGCAGGGCGGAATAGAAAATATGCTACAACATTAGTCTTGCCAGGCATGAATTGTAACTGAAAGTCATATTGCTGTAGGCGGTCTGACCATCTGTAGAGGCGAAGAGGTCTGTGTCCGCCGCCCAAAGTGGACATCAGGGCTGTCAGGGACTGTTGGTCTGTCTGTAGTGTAAAAGACTGTCCATACAGGTACAAATACCACCTCTCACATGCCCAAATGCAGGCAAGGGCCTCCCTCTCACCCACTGAGTATTTCTGCTCGGTGGGGCTGAGGCCTCTCCACGTCATCATGAAGCTGTGAGAGAATGGCACCCAGAGCCACAGCAGATGCATCACAGGTGGTGCTGATGTGCACAGGCATCACGAATGTGGGCAGTCAGGCTGGAAGTGTGCCAGAATATGAGACGTGGTGAGGAGACACGCCACGTTTGTCAAACCTTGTCTGGGATTCAGAAGTCCAGGTCCAGGGAGCATCCTGCCTGAGCTGCATCCTCAGCGGGGCTGTGACAGAGGAGTACTGCGGTAGGAAACGCATGTAGTAGGCTGTCATTCCAAAGAGCAAAGCCAGCTGCGAGGCTGTCGTGGGGTTGGGGACTGCGCTGATGGCTGCCACATTCAACTGGAGAGGGAAGATACCATCTGCCGACACACGGAGCCCGATAAAGTCAATGGCTGGTGTGGAGAACGTGTGTGTCAACATCTGACCTGTGTACCACAATATCATCCAAATAGGCTACGGTTCCGTGGCAGCTGGCGAGGATTGTGGACATGATCTTCTGGAAACAGCTTGGCGCTGAACTGAGCCCAAAAGGCATTCTTGTATAGCGGTACAGGCTAGTATGTGTGATAAAAGCCATTAGGCTCCGACTCTCCGGGTGCAGAGGGATTTGTAAGTAGCCCTGACGTAAGTCCAACTTAGAAAAGACCAGAGAGCCATAGAAGTGGGTTGTGAGCTCTTCTGTCATCGGAAGATGGTACTTGTCAGGCACAACTGCCTTATTGACCTGGCTAGGGTCGACTCTGTCCACCTGACATTTTTCTGGCGATGACAAGGTTGGACACCCACGGAGAGGCGTCAGTCGGTTCTATGATGCCATCAGCCTGGAGGCGTTGGAGCTCCTGTGTACCGTAACACCTTGTGTGAATGCGGTGAGACACCCAAGCCCATTGAACAGTTCAGGCCAGCTTTGTTGCCAAGGGGAACCCACTTGTAATATTCATGTTCTGTTGTTGTCCCGTAGGGTAAAACCAAGGCTGAGAAAGAGGTCAAGGCCCATGATGTTCTCACCGTGGCGTGTAATGTGGAATGGGAAGCGGTCCACAATTGTAGAGGTGTAGCGAACTGGGAGGTAAAGTAGGCCAACAGCGTCAATTTTGCTGAGGCCATAGCCACAGAGAGCAGTGGATGGGGGCTGCAGCTGTCTATTTGGGAAGAGTAGGTTACAGGTGTCGACATTTAGCAGTGACACCTTGGCCCTAGTGTCGAGGAGAAGAGGGACACAGCGGCTATACAGGTATATGGGGCACCTGGAGAAGGTCCCTGTGTGGGGGCCTATGGTGCACACTGGCACCACACGATCATGTGACTGTTCAGAGTAGTCAGCCGGAGCAGACCAGCACCATTTAGAAAAGTGATTAGGTTTCTGACAGCATCTGCATGTTTGGCTCCTAGCAGGGCAGTTTGAGCCATTGTGGCATGACGGGTGGAGCCATAATTCCCACAGCATCTCTGCTGGCGTGTTCGCATGCAACCTGTATAGCAACAGGGTCAGCCAGGTTGTCTGAGCTTGATAACTGTTGCACTGGCTGTTCAATAACAGCAGTATGAGACTTGTTTTCTGCTATTTTAGTAGCACATTGTCACTTGAGGATGCATTAACATTTACCTTGCAAGTGGAGGCAGTGTTGCATCTTTGAGTGACAACTCCTCCTGGACTCTGGCATTAGACATTTTTTTTCAATGAGCTGATCACGAATAAGTTCATCTTTCATGATGCCGAAATTACAGCGCTGTGCTAAAGCTTTTAAATCTGCTACAAACTGCCTAGTGGACTCACCAGGGTGCTGACATCTTTGTCTGAACTCCTGCCGCTAAAAGAGAATGTTCTGTGGCTTCACAAAATGTCCAGTCAAAGCCGTAATTACAGCATTGTAAGTGTCCAGAGTGCCATCGAGCGTGTTAAAAATCCTGTTCCCCTCCGCTCCCAGCAAGTGCAGTAGGATAGCGTGCTTCCTCGTGCTAGAGGCATTATTCAATCCAATGGGTAAAAGGTACAGTTCAAAAGACATTTTCCACTGATTCCATGTAATAACAGGTTCGCCAGTGAGGGGCAGAAAATAGTCTGGAGGTGGAAGAGAAAAACCCAGGGCATCAGCCATCCTCGTCGCCAATGTTATATTGGTGAAAAAAATAACGTTCAATGCATCAACTGACTCGTTTATTTTTCTGGAACTCACACAACAGCGCGCACCTACGGTGGCCTCACAGTGTCAAAATGTGCAACGTAAAACAGGCATCCTGAATTGCAGAACTAGAACTGTATATATACTGTATGTATTACGCGGACACAACAGATATTATTAACAAAACACATGACACAGAACTGCTGCTGTTTCACCATTAGAGTCTGTGTATTGTCTGAACAGTGAGCCCCCTCCCCCTGCAGGTGAACACTCCCAAGGGAAAAACAATCAAATAATCGATTGATCATTCATTCAAGGCTGAGCAGGGAACATTATGCATTTATTTTTGTAACCACCACAAAAGCTATGAAATGCTTGCATGTTCTTGTGAAATGTATTTAATTTACAGGCTCCAGTTACCAGGTTAATATGTTCATTATTTGTTTATCCCTATTATATTTGTGTTTGGTTAGAGTTCATGTGTGACTTCTCCAGGTAAATGTTTTAAACAGACATGTCAGTGAAAACGAATGTGAAACAGATATTTCCTGCTAATGCAGAAGGGAAAATTAATGTTACAGTAACATGGTGGCAGATGTAATTATCAAAATCAGTAGCTTAGATGTTAAATGTGTATGGTTTACATAAATTTAATTACATATTCAGTCATGTAATGATTGTTTATGCATAATATATCTCTTAAGTTGTTTGAGTATATTTAAAGAAGCAAAGTGAAAAGCTCAAAAGTATGTTTGTGAAAAAAAAGAGAAAAATGTAAATGAAATGTGCATTGTTTTGACGGAGGAGAAAAAAGAATGACATTTGTGTATTAAGGGGAAAAAATGTATTGCTCGGTGGGGTTGTGTAATGTATTTTATTTGATAAAGCTTTATTGGTTTACAATGTAAAAAAAACATTTGCTTGAGATTATGTGTGACACGCATTCACTCCTGTCTCCTCATTTCTCTTCCTGTTTTCACAGGAGTTTTCTAATCTGCCAACATAGCCCTCTGCATGGGGCCTGTAACATAAAGCAAAACTTGAACTAAACAGCAGTCATCATCTGAGTAAAAGTTTAATTATATGCAGGAGCACTCTGGGTTCGCGGACAGCACGCTAAATACGCATAATCTTTACTCTTTAATTTGAATTAATAAACTCTTAAATGTTGCTTAGAGTATAAAAACCATAAAGTTTTCTTCGTCTCAACACCCATGTTGCTATCCCAACAATAATCCCCACAATTGCAACACAAACAGAAATGGCAAGAAACCTCAACTTCAGGTTCGTGAACTTCTCCCGAACTTCCTCAACTTCTGGCATTTCTGCGGGTTTTGGATCAGAGAAGATCTTTGAAGCTCGAGCAATGTTTGAGATTTGAGATTTTACATTTTCTTTGTCCTCAGACTGAATAGCAAAAAATATTGCGGTGCCATTTTTGATTGAGAATCTGAGATTGAATGAATGCTGTTCAACTGATCCGGCCTCCTGCGGTGGGACGGTTGTGTTGACTACATGAGCATTGCTGAAGTTGAGTCGAAGCTCTTGAAGGTGATAGTTCCACCTGATATCATAAGATTTAGCTTAAAAGTAAAGAAACACATTGTGAGGCCTATACAATATACATTATTTTGGGATTATGACATTTATTTTGTATTAAATGTATGCATTACCTGTCCCATGGTCGAGATCTTCACCAGGAGCCGTCCAGCTGAGAAGCACAGAGTTCTCCTGGATCTCAGCACTCAGATCTATGATTTTATTAGGAGGGAAATTTGGTGGAGTTGTGCTTTTAGGAACCACCTCAAAACTCTCTCCGGTGGTTGTTCTGGTAAAAGGTCCGATTGCAAGTGATTCCCCTGAAACTGGAGGCTTTGGAGGGTTCAGCTCCACCACACCTAAAATTGGAGGAACCGCATGAATACATTTAAAGTCGAAGAAATGTTTGAACGGTTAGCTTTAGGAGTCTCGATCTCATGGTTTACCGTTCACCACATATCCAGGTATGTATGGGGCACCACCACTTTTTTGGAGAGTAAATCTGGCTTGTCCATTTTTATTATTCACTCTAACATTCAAGCTGCTTCTCCCTTTTTTCAGCAGTGTGAAATATCTGGAATAGACGCCATCATCTTTCAAAGCATCAGCTCCTGTAAAACACTTCTCGATTTATTTGAGCACTTTTGGCTATATAGTTTCAATCTCAAATGAGTGCACACTTTAAACAAAAATATTGGGTAATTTACCTGCTCCATTGTCCAGGAGCTGTAATGATTGTGTGGACCCAGAGTCAGACTCCAGGGTAGCCCACACTTCAGCATTTATTACAGCCTTGTAATTCTGACTGACCTCAGCAAACACTATGATGGGTTTAGTGCCGTCACTGAACTGCTGGTTTGTGTGGGTTTTGACTATGATTGGGGGAACATCAGCACGTGCCGCTTGACTCGTTGCTGTTATAGTCAGAGACTGAAGTGCTTGACTTTGGATACTGTACTTCCAGTCCCCAGGCTAGTAAACACACAACAGTATTATTAATGAATGGAAACGTTTTAGGAAAGTTAATGACATCTTGTGCTGACTGTCATACCTCTGCAATTCCTGGAACTTTTAAAGTGACTGTTTTTGCTGATTGATCATGACGCATCTGTGCTTGATAGTAGGTTGAGCCATTTGGTGACTGTATGGAAATATGAGGTAAACCTTTTTCATAGGTTATTGTAAAGCTGGTGTTGGTACCAATGGTCTGATCCACTGATATTGTCCCATTGAACCAGTCTGATGTTTTTATTCCCACACTGTCTATCTAAAGTGGTGATACAAATGAAATATTAGAATATTCATCATAATCTTAAAGTAATATACCATAGGCAATGAGTGATTACTTGTCAAACCTGAACTGGGTCTTTTGTTTGATCTCCTGTTGGTATTATTAGTGAAGAAAATCCATTCAGTAGCTGATTAGAGAGAATGGCATCACTGGCTGTGATAAATTTCCCACCTAATTCCAACATAGAACATAAGAGAAATATGCACTGGATAATAAACACGCATTCATAATATGGCTATTGTGATTTAGGTCTACTATATTATGAGACAGATAAAGTGGCCAGTAAGAGCTGTGAGTGTAAAAAAAACTAGCTTCAAGGGGCGCGTTAGACTGATGCTAAAGACTGTGGTTTTTAGAATCTTTGTTAGCACGCCTACTTTCCACGCCGGAGACGCTGGTTTGATTTTGCGGGTTGAGTAGGAACTCTTATAATAAATCTCGAGACCAGCCAAAAAAAGTGATCACCACAGCAACGACCAAAAATCGCACACTCCTGGATCATATCTACGTCTCTCATCCGGATTTAAGCCTTCAGGCGGGTATGTTACATAGTTATCATAACTATCAAAATCCAGTGTACTGTATTTTGCGTACGTGAGTTTTTGTTGTAGATGGCTATTGCTGCGCGTTTAGCTAGAATGCCATACAAAACCAACCCATTGGGCCACTGGATCTGCATTAACGACAACAGCTGGGGCATCAGCCTTAGTCCTAATGGGTTGTTATCATAGCTATCAAAATCCAGTGTTCTGTATTTTGCGTACGTGAGTTTTTGTTGTAGATGTCTATAAAAAAAAAAAAAAAAAAAAAAAAACAATTGTGTACTGTGCTAATTAATTGAGATTTCTTACAGCTCTTACAGGTTGTTGGCCTTGTCTGTTTCGTTGCTTCTTGCTCTCCCCTTTTTTGTAAGTCGCTTTGGATAAAAGCGTCAGCTAAATGATTAAATGTTAAATGTAAATGTATTTACATGGAACTTGGGAGTGAATCAAAAGTTTATTTGGTGAGATAATTGAGTGAAGGATTCATCAGGCTGATTCGGCAACTTTAGAATTGGAATGACTCATTAGAAGAACCGGGTTGCGATGGATGTTTATTTTTGGATGCCGTGTAGCTTATGCGGAGCACCACCACTGATCTGTGAAATGCTTGTGGGTCATTTCAGAAATATGTAAAGCCGCTTTTCCACCGTTATTACCTGAAACCATTTGTCCCAGGAACTTTTTTCCCCAGACCCATTGCTGTTTGCATTGTTGGTCCAGCTGTTGTTTTTATTAAAACCTCACTGTTGAATCGAACAACTCTTACTGCATGCAACGCAACAGACTTTTAAAAATGGTAGTTGAAATAAAATGCTGCATGGAGTCAACCAATCAGCATGTGCCCAAGTCCCACCCCTAGTGAGCAGGGACTTTAGCCACAATTAACACCGTGGGAACTTTCCCCAGGAACTAGGGACTTTGGGGTGGAACTCTGTGTGTTTTGACCACAGGAACCAGGGTCTAAACCGGAGTCTAAAAAAATTCTCCCTCAAGAAGTTCAGGAACTTTTAGGGATGGGACTTGGGCGCTGAATGTGCTGATTAGTTGAGTTTACACAGCATTTTATTTCAACTTAAATCTGTTGTGGTGCATGCAGTAAGCGTTATTCAGGTCAAAAGCAATTCAAATCAACAACAGAGTTGAAAAAAATACAATGGCTGGACAGACGACAGGCTTAATACAGGTTTATTTGTATACATTTTATTTGTGGAGGATGAAATCCAGTGGAAACTTCCTAAACTATCGTCTAATCTTCACCTTCCTTTAGACAGCATAAAAAAAACGCAGACAGAAGCAGGTCTGGGGAACAAAGTTCCTGGGACAAATAGTTCTGGGTAATTTCTGTGGAAATGGGGCTTTTCTGAGGGGGGACATTTTTACCCAGAATTTCATTTAGACCCCTGCGGTGGAAACACACTTGAGTACCACCCCAAAATCCCTAGCTCCGGGGGAAACTTCCTGCGGTGGAAACGCGACTTAAATTATGCAAACTACTGAACATGTGAATTGAATTTCCAAACTTATATTTTTCATATTTCTGACATGGTGACAAGACACTTTGCGTGACCTGCAGTTGGAAAACTGCTGGTCTAAGTAATGAAATTCATTCATTTTTAACTGGGACTTTTTTTCTGAAACACTACGTCATTATGTAACAATATAACTTACCAGTTTTGTCAGCCATTTCCCTCAGTGCTTTATCTGCTTTATCACCCAACGCTATTGTGTGTATAATAGCACCACTTTTAAGTGCAGCCGGAACACAACTATTAATATCGTCCGTCGCTTCACCATCTGTCAAAAAAATGATTTCATCCCCTACTACATCCCCATTGTCCTTTTTGAGTACCTTTACATTTTGAAGACAAATACAGAACATTAGCATAAAACAAACTGAGGGCTATATAGGCTACTGAACGCATCATAAACATATTAATATGGTACCTCCAAGCCTAGATTGAGGCCTTCACACATGTATGTCCCTCCGTCTGCTACTTTTGGCAAAAATCCGATGAGATTCTCTCGTTTGGACTCGTTGTCAATGGTAATCAAGGGGCTGAGAGTATTAGCATCAGTACTAAAGGTCACAATTCCAACACTGGCTTGATACTCAATGATGTACCGCAGGAAATATGTGGCAGCCTGCTGGAGTCGAAGGATTCTGGAGTCCTGGAAAATGTGATATCAGTTTTCAAAATGATTGAGCTCACATCAGAGCACTGAAGATTATAATAATGGAAGCATTGTTTTCAAGTGAAGTTAATGTTTTTTGCATACTTCATTCATGCTTCCTGAGACATCAAGAACGAGACAAACAACCCGATGCATTCGCTGAACAACTTTGAAGGATGGTGCTGGTGGAGAGGACTTCATTGGTTCTAGAGAACGAAGTGCGCCTTTATCCACAGAATCCTCAAATATCACAGTCCATGCTGCTTTGCCACATTTTTTATTTTGCATGTTTGGGGCTTCATAATTATGTTCTTTTTCACGACAAAATGTACTCACCTGAAACCAGATATTTTGAATAATCAATCAATTCTATATGTTTGCATGAATGCATTGCAAAAGATTAATTTTGCATGTGAGGAAACATGTAAAATCTGTACTTACAGAGTCCAGGCTTGGTGAGAACATTATGGAGGTGTTTGTTTCTTGATATTTGTTAGGATAAAAATTGCACCCCTTAGTCGGTAGTAAAGTTTGTGGATCAGTGTGGCACGGTTGGCGGGATTCATTATAAATCTGACCTTCAATGTTTTTGCTACATCTAAAGATAGGAAGGACAAAATAGTTGAGATCATTTCAAATGAGATTTGAATAATCCGCTTTCTTTTTGTTAAAGTTTTATGACCTTGTAGCTTCAATATGGCCATTAGAGAGGTAGAATGGCTCTTTTTCACTGTATTCATCATATACGCCCCATCTCAGATGAGCCCATTCATGAAGCAGGACCTTTTCTGCAAACAAACATTCTTGTTAGTAAAGCCAACAGATGACTGCATTAATGTTATACAGTAGGATAACAGATGACATTCACCTCTTGACCCATAAAGATTAATGAGTGAGTCGTCTTGGAGGAAGTTTGGGGTGAAATGAATGTACTGACCCTCAGCTCCACATTCACCATACTGATGAGTGTAGGGTTCATCACCGTATTTTGGATTTTCATTGTCAATTATTATTTTTGCCTGCATTTCACATAGAAATTTTGTCAGCAGTATGTTATTGAAACAACTGAACATTAATATTTAACACATATGATGAAATGGCATAATTCTCTGTACCTTTTCAAAGGACTCTGTTCTTGCTCTGGAAAATTCCTTACTATTCCAGTGGGATGGAACTAGAATCGTAGCTTCTTTGAAATAGACCTTTTTATCCAATGCTTGATAAAGATGAATCGACCCGTTAGTGACCATATCCTGTCAGAAAGAAAATGAGGAAAAACTCAAAATGTGCATACAGTTTTTATAAAAAGTAATTACTTTCATTTGTTCATTCCCAAATACTGTTAATGCAACTTAATTATATTTCTTTCTTTCATTTTCTTTATTATTAATGCATATTTTGCTTAATAAAGTATATATTCACCTTTATTGCATCAATCAGCGTGCTATCCTGTGGTACTTTTGAACTGATAGCAATGATAACATCAACATAACCATTTCCATCTAGTTTGATTCCAGTGGAGGTGGACGACAGCAACATCCATAATAAGACAAAACCCTTCTTTGAGTCCATAGCTGTAGAGTTTAGACAAAAAGGCAACTCCAGAAACCCTGTTTTGATCCATATCAAATTTTAACTTGATATTAGTCAAATATTAACTTGAAGGACACAGGAAATGACTGAATGTAAAAAAAAAAAAAAAAAAAAAGTTTAAACATTTGATCAGAGATAAAGTGGTTGTAGACTGCATATGATATGTTGGCAGAATCAGAATGACGCACAATGTCATGCACTAAGACTATAGCAGAGGAGGGTAGTAACAAAGTACATTCACTTCGTTATATTTACTTGAGTATTATTTTGGAAAAATTTTACTTTTAAGAGTAGATTTTTTGGGGGGGTACTTTTACTTTACCGCGTAAATTAAATTTCTAATGAAAATACTGTACTTTTAATTTGTTAACTTGGGCGACGTTACATTCATTAGTTTTTATTTCAAAACATATCAAGAAATGCGTAGCCTATAGTTTATTCCAAGTTCCATTTATTCCACACATGTTTTTTATGTCACAAACACAACTCTGCCTTGCATTCATTTGTGAATCGCTTCCTCTAAAGGGCTAATTTTGTCCTTCATGACAACTGTGAGGGGGGTGAATTTTTTTTATAACTCATTCGTTTACATTATATAAAGCCTTAAAGTTCTGCATAATTAAGGGTGTGGTTACTTTGATTGACAGGTGGATAGCCATTTATCCGCCGTCTATAGTCATTGTGTCACCTAAGCTCCGCCCACGTCCCTCCTCTTTGCCCATTTTCTGTTATCCAGGCATGATGCGATGGCGTGCTCGCAAGATGGCGAAGCCCAGCTCGTCTCTACTTTACGCTTCAGAACGGCTTATCGGAATCCTATGGGTGACGTCACGGACACTGCTTCCATATTTTTTTTACAGTCTATGGTTTAGACACAACAGTTCCAGCATTAAAGGCCCACTGAAGTGCCTTAAAAAGTGCCGCATTGTTCAATGTGTTGACGTAATTTCCCCTGAAATGGCTCCAGCTGTTAGCAGCTCGTTTCGTAAGTTGACTAGAGCCTTTCTGTTTGGTAAAGCCAGTTTCCTCTAACTGTTTATCATCATAATCTCCGATATATCGCTTTGAAATGCAGCATTCTGTGCAGAATTCAAATGGGTCTGATATGTTTTGTTGTCTGCGCGGACTCACATATGAATTTAGTATGTTTATACATCGGTTTAGTACGGTTATCCATTTACATTGTGGACATACACACACACACACACACTCACACACACACACACACACACACACACACACACACACACACACACACACATAATGGTTTGTTTCTGCATAGACATACACGCAGAATCAAATGCGGGGATGATGGACCGTTTACTGTGCGTTCACACTGCCGGCGGCGAGAGCGTCAAAGTGGCCGGAAGTCATTCATTTTCAATGGGAGCCGGCGGCGAGCTCCAGCGAGCGGCGAGTCTTGGGCGGTTTGGTCGTCAAGGAGAGTTTAAATCAGCTCAACTTTATGGTAATGAGCAATGACGCGGTTCGGCGGCAACCAATTAGAATGTAGAAGTGCTCCGCTTGAGAGAAATCCAGAGAACACAGGCATATAAGCTTTGGTTCTGACCACATTAGTTTCCAAGCAAAATGTAAGAGAAGTTAATCATTGCAACACTTGGCTTTAGAAAGTGGCAGTACTTTCTAAAGCCAATTAGAAAGTGGCACTTAGAAAGTGGCACATAGAAAGTGGCAATACTGAAAACATACTTTAGAAAGTGTATGTTTACGCAAAGTCATGATGTCAGGTTGCAAGATGATAGATCTTATTTTGAAGCTTCTGTTTGAGAAAAACTAACTAGCGACTATTGAACATATTAATCCGGATGTTGACCGCTAGCAGTTCAGCAGAAGAGGTGAAGAAGAAGAAGGGGGCGTTCCAGTCTGCGAAAACAGTAACCCTCACCAGCACGATAATGCCCATTTGTGGCCGCAGTTGGATGATGTTGGGTTTGTCGCGAACTGCCCGCACAAGCCTCGCATAGGTTTGTGTTAATCAGGGACAGCTGTGACCCAGAGCTCTATATGCTTTCTTCATCTGACTTAATTAGTCATTAACTGAATTAACTGAACTTCTCTTGACATCGGCCGGCCTGAACCAGAAAGACAGGTGAGCAGACACCGGTTTTATGAAAGTTCTGCGATTGGCAATTTTCCAAATTATAATGTCAAGAGTGATGAAGTGATTGAAACATTTTGTTGTGTATGCATGGGTCATATAAAAAAGTATTTTTAAGATATAAAAATGGCATCAGGGACGCAGTGTCTGGGAGACAAAGGAATTTAGCTTCTGGGACGCACGTGTCTGGGACATTTACATTTACATTTAATCATTTAGCAGACGCTTTTATCCAAAGGGACTTACAAAAAGGGGAGAGCAATAGAAGCAACGAAACAAACAAGGGCAACAACCTGCAAGTGCTGTAAGAAGTCTCAGTTAATAGAGCACAGTACACACATTTTTTTTTTATTTTTAAGGCAAACAAACAGAAAATGTAATTGAATAGTGCAAGTCTTTATTGGTCAGGTGCATTTGGAAAAGATGTGTCTTAAGATGCTTTTTGAAAATGGCTACAGACTCAGCTGGACGAATTGAGATCGGCAGGTCATTCCACCAGGTGGGAACGGTCCAGGAAAAGGTCAGTGAGAGAGATTTCGTGCCTCTTTGGGATGGAACCACGAGGTGTTGTTCACTTGCAGAACGAAAGCTTTTGGAGGGTGTGTAAGTCCGATCAAGTGAGTTTAGGTAAATTGGTGCAAAGCCAGTGGTTGCTTTGTAGGCGAGCACCAGTGCCTTGAATTTGATGAGACCGGCCATAGGCAGCCAGTGCAGTCTGATGAAGAGAGGCGTAACATGCGCTCTCTTCGGCTCATTAAAGACCACTCACAACGCTATATTCTTGATCAGCTGCAAGGGTTTGATAGTGCATGCTTGAAGCCCAGCCAGAAGAGCATTACAATAGTCCAGTCTGGAGAGAACAAGAGCTTGGACCAGATGTTGTGTGGCCTGTTCTGATAGGAAGGGTGTAATCTTTCTAATGTTGTATAAGGCAAATCTGCAGGACCGGGCTGTTGCAGTAATGTGGTCAGTGAAGTTTAACTGGTCATCAATCACAACTCCAAGGTTCATGGCTGTCCTGGAAGGAGTTATGGTTGATGAACCGAGCTGAATGGAGAAATTTTGATGAAGTGCTAGGTTGGTTGAGACAACAAGTAATTCTGTCTTTGCAAGATTGAGTTGAAGGTGATGCTCCTTCATCCAGCCAGATATGTCTGTCAGACAGGCAGCGATACGAACACCAACTGTAGGATCATCTGGTTGAAATGAGAAGTAGAGTTGAGTGTCATCAGCATAGCAATGATAGGAGAAGCCGTGTTTCTGAATGACAGAGCCTTATAATGAGATGTAGATGGAGAAGAGAAGTGGTCCAGGCACTGAGCCCTGGGGAACCCCAGTAGTTAGAAGATGTGACTTAGACACTACACCTCTCCATGACACCCTGTAGGACTTACCTGAGAGGTACGATAAGATGGGGTGCAATCAGTCAGACATAGAGTGGCACAGTGCTCATTCAGTAAATGCACAGCTAAACAGATGTGTTTTGAGTCTAGATTTGAATGTGGTTACTGTTGGAGCACATCTGATCTGTTCAGTAAAGCTGGTTCCAACTATGGCTGGCATAATAGCTAAAAGTAGACTCTCCTTGCTTTGAGTGAACTCTTGGTATTTGAGTGATCTGTTGGGGTTGTATATAATCAGCATCTCTGCAATGTATTGAGGTCGCCGGTCATTGAGTGATTTATAAACAAGTAATAGTACTTTAAAATTGATCCTAAATGTAACTGGAAGGCAGTGTGAAAACCCGAGGACTGGTGTGATATGGTCATATTTTCTGGTTCTGCTCAGAATCCTGGCTAGTTGAGCTCCAAAAAAATATTTCAATTCTAGACCCAGGTGATCGATAAATACAACTAATTATATATTTTTTTCCTTTCACAAATTATTTAAATGGTTATACATTCAAGTAAGTTATCAACTGATACTGCTATTTTTTCAATCATTTAAAAAAATGTTTTATTACTTACATTACCCCACCCCCTGTTTTGTTTTTTTCCTGTTCACATAATTTAAGGAAACTAGAAAGGAAACTAAAGAAGGAAACTAAGGGGAATAATCTTTATTAACGATCACTTAATACAAAAGAACGGGAAATTCCATGGAAAGCCAGGATCCTGAGACAGAAAGATAAAGTCCAAATAACTTGGGTGAGGAACTGCAACATTTTCTTTAAGCTAAATGAGTCTCCGGAGGAAGCAAATGTGTTGGCTGTCAGAAGCTTGGAGGAGCTAGCCAAATATGATTGAAAACGGGGGTGACATCTTAAGGGTATATAAAACATTCTTCATGTATACAATAACATCCAATCAAATAAATCCTCAAGAGGTCACCGAACACAGTGTATATGTCCCAAAAAATATCATATCATATCAGAGAGTATTTACAACAATTCATTATTCAATTTAATATAGTAGCAATATCAGAAAAATGGTTTAATGAAAGAAAAGGTATTGACAATTTTGAATTGGAAGGTTACGCCTTAAATTATGTGAACAGGAAAAACAAAACAGGTGGTGGGGTAGCTATATGTAATTAATAAAATAAAATGTAAAATGATTGAAAAAATGGCAGTATCAGTTGATAACATACTTGAATGTAAAACAAATTAAATAATTTGTGAAAGAAAAAAAAATTATCATAAGTTGTATTTATCGATCACCTGGGTCTAGAATTGAAATATTTACGGAATGGATGGAGAGAACATTTGCAACTATAAATAAAATATAATTTACTCTTACTTTTTTAGAGGTTATTAATTTTTTTAAAGTACTGGCTTTCAGAACGACAAGGAAAAGTATGAGTGTGTCTGTGTGTGGTGCCAGGCTCTGGAATAACCAGAGAGCTCCACTTAAGCTTTGCCCATTCATTTATCAATTTAAATCAGAGTACAAACTCATACAAGTACAAAGTCATACTGTCTAAGTACAGGATGAAAGAATGTCCTTAAGTGTGGACATGGAATTATCTGTAGAGTAGTATTTTTGTGTGTGACAGATAAACTAAAAAGATAAGTTAATAAAGGCAATATGATTGAACTATTTGTAATTATAAACAATTATGGCCAGGAAATGCATTGAATTCATAACAATGAGAAACAAAAGATCAAATTAAAAGAATGGTGACTAGTTGTTGCTGGCAATGGTGGGTTTTTATAGCAACTGTACTGGTGCCTGTATAACAACTTAACAAGTAGGAAATATACATAAATTGTTATCATTTGCACTGCATAAGTTATGAATTATATATAGATTAATCCTTATTTAATTATTAAAGGTACTGAAGTTATTTAGTCAAGAGCAGAGCATATTTAGTGAGCAATTACTTTTGTTCTTTGCATTATCATTATAAGTGGTTACTTTCACTTTAAAAGATCTTCCGCTGTCGCACATGATGCGGATGTGAGATGCTAAAGCCGCAGTTACAAAACGTACAAAAGGCGGGACTGTCCCCGACCCTGCTCCTCTTCAGAAAACGTATCGGTTACATCTGTAACCTTAGTTCCCTGAATTGGGAATGAGATGCTGCGCCACCGCTTTGGGAACGCCTCTGCGTGATTGCGTCGTGAAGCACGTATGTCATCAGTCCAATAGGAAGACGGAACGTCATAGGCGGGTGACGTCACGGACCCGGAAACTATAAAGCACACTGGCAAACACACGACGTTAGCTTCTGAACAGGATGAAACAAGGCGCTTGCAGGCATGCGGGGAGTATGGCACGGTGACGCAGTGTCTCGTTCCCAATTCAGGGAACTAAGGTTACAGACGTAACCGAGACGTTCCCTATCATAGAAACTTGAGCTGCGTCACCGCTTTGGGAACGAGAATACCCACGCCCCCATTGGAGCCGGATGCCCGCCTGTGAAGTCTCAGGAGGCGAGCACCCGAGCCCCAGGAGTAGAATTAATGTCAAGTTCGTAGAATCTCACAAAGGTATGCGGCAAAGACCAACCTGCCAAATCACAGACATCCTGCAGGGAGGAACCTGACAAGAGTGCCTGTGAAGCTGCCATACTCCTAGTAGAGTGGAACCTGACGGCCAAGGAGAAGGCTGTACGGCTGTCACATAAGCAAGTGAGATAGCCTCGACCACCCACTTGCTCATCCTTTGCTTTAAAACTGAGCCTTAGGAACATAGCCCGGCCTAGGGTACAAGAAGGCCTTGGCCAAATCTGGCGCAAATTCCAGACACGAGGGTGCCACCGAGAGAGCTTGTAAATCTCCTATACTCCTAGGGAGAAAACGTCTTTAGAACAACAAACTTCTCGGAAACTTCCTCGAGCGGCTCAAAGGGAGCCTCGGAAAGACCTTGAAGGACCAAGAGATCCCAGGTCGGCAACCTGGTGCGAACCGCAGGCCTCAGCCTCTAAGTGCCACGAAGGAAAAGAGTAACCAGAGGGAGTTGCCCCAAGAAACCCCACCCAAAGGAGTGTGGTAAGCACCTGAGGCGACCACCTTTAATGTGGGGGGAGCTAGCCCAGCGGAGAATCTCCCCTGCAGGAACTCCAGCACCGCGCTCGCAGGGCAGTTAACTGGATCCCACAGGCGATCTCTGCACCATAAGGTGAAGAGCCTCCCCTTCAGTGTGTGCAGTTTCCTCGTGGAATGAGCTCTAGAGTGTAGAATAGTCACAACAACCTCGGTTGAGAGACCAGAATTTATGAGCTGGGTGCCCTCAGAGGCCAAGCCCATGGTTTTCACAACTCCTGGTGAGAGAGAATGTCCCCCCTGATCGGAATCTCCAGGGGAGAGCCGTCGAGAGAGACAAAAGGTCCGAGAACCATACTCGGCCTGGCCAGAACGGGGCTACTAACAGAAGACGGGCCCCGTCCCGACGCACTCTCTCTAGAACTCCCGGAAGCAGCGCAATCGGGGGAAAGATGTTCAGAGGCAGCCTCGGCCACTCACTGTACCATAGCATCCAGTCCGAGAGAAACTGAAGACACTAGGGAGAACCACAGACGACAATGCATATTCTCGTGAGTGGCAAGCAGGTCAGGCCAAATCTCTCCCAAAGGAGCTCCACCCCCTCGGTGTGGAGTCTCCACTCCCCGGGCCTCGGCCCCTGCCTCGACAGGAGGTCTGCTTCCACATTCAACCACCTGGACAGAGGGGAATAAGGCGCGCCAGCTTGTATAACTGGCGTGACCTCGGACCTCCCTGATGGTTGACATAGGAGACCACCGATGTGCTGTCTGTGTGAACGAGCACATGATGGCCCCTGAGATACGGCAGGAAGTGTTTCAGCACCTGAAATACTGCCAGCATTCTAGACAATTATGCCACGAATTATGGTGTTCCTGCCATAGGCCCTGGAATGAGCGACCACTCATGGTCGCCCCTCCCAGCCAGTAAGGGAGGCATCCATGCTCAGAGATACCCGCTGGCATGGTGCCCCCAGTAACGGGCCTTGGCCTAGAAAGCAAGGGTCCCTCTGCATGACCAAGGAGCGGAGACACCGCCCGCGTAACCTTGATCACACGGAAAGGATTTCCCCTCGGGGAAAGCCCTTGGTCTTGAGTCACCACTGTAGCGGTCTCATGTACAACAAGCTGCACGGAATGATATTGGACGCTGCTGCCATGAGACCCAACAGCCTCTGAAACTGTTTCACAGTGAGCGAATGGCCTATTTTCACCCCTCTTAAGGCCGAGCCGGTCGACCCTATGCAAAGCTCTGAAAACTGGGCCTGCATAGAGACCGAATCCCAACTCATGCCTAGATACGTTATTCTCTGCATTAGAGAAAGAACACTCTTCTTGGAGTTGAGCCTCAGCCCAAATCCCTCGTGTGCGCGAGAACAACATCTCGATGTTGAACCGCGAGACAAACTGACTGTGCCAGAATCTGTCAGTCGTCCATTTAATGCATGTACACACTCTGGTGAACGTGTGGGCTGAAGTGCTAGACCAAAGGGAAGCACCCGATATTGGTAAGCTTCTCCCCTGAAGCAAACCACGGGTATTTCCTGTGCTGTGGAAGGATGGAGATATGAAAATATGCATCTTTGTGATCTATCCTGAAAAACCATTCCTCGGACTTGATCTGAGACAGGGTGACGCAACAAGCATATGGCTCTGTTCTTGTTGCGCCATATGCATGGAGCTTGTAACAAGAAAATGCCTGTACGACCAGGTCTTTGCCATAGTGTTTTATTTCCCTTTTCTTTTTAAAACCTTGGCATTGAACGACCACCTTTACCATATGGAAGATAGGCTGATAATATCTAGCTTCTCAAAGTCAGATAAAACCTTTAATTCCTCAGAATTAAAGCATAATCACAGATCAATGAACATGTTCCGAATGATACACTGAAAGAACATATCTAACTCCTCAAAGTCAGATAATGTTAATTGTAATTCCTCAGAATTATATCAGCCATAATCACCAGACGATACTGTTTTATTCATACAGAATCGTCACCTACACGCTGCCTCAGCAAACGCGAGATACGATCCGTCTACAACATATTTGGCTTTCATCCCTCGAGATGAAAGACCACAGACGCGAGGATGAAATCCCCGAAAAGCGTGCGCATTTTCTCTGAACGCATTGAGATATTTCTCAAAGAACACAGGCAGCACCCTCAGGAACTGACTGCCCAAACAGTATCACATGTACACCGACGCTTGTGTTACTATAGACCGAAGTCTGAGGCTGAGCAGAGCGCGCGGGGAGAACGCACTCGTCAAGCCTGCTTTTACACAGACTCGCTCATGATGCTCCTCATTGGCAGGGGATTGAAGTGGCCTCAACCCCTGCATCGACGCTGCAGACATCCACCTCCTCGGATGAAGACAGCTGCAGCATCGCGGCCGCTCCCCGGGCGGGAGAAACCGCAGTGAGGGCTCCCAACCCAGAGAAGCGGCACTGGATCCGTAAGATCCATATGCGAACCCCGCGACCTGAGCTGCCGCTGTGCCTCAGCAGCAGTGGAGCCCGTGCCGCGGGGAACACGAGCGGGTACACCCTCTTCAAAGAGCGCCCGGCGGGATCACAGCACGCGGAGAGGCAGAGCCTCATAATGCTCACAGCCGGCACCCTCGAGTGCCGACTGGGCGTGCTGATAACCCACACAAACAATGCACAGAGTGTGCATCCCTGTCCGTAATGTAGTGAGGACAGGAAGGAACACACTATTTGTATGATCGTTCGCTCGCCATAATCTCCTTCCGCTAATATCAGTGTGAGTGCAAACTTGTGTAAAAAGGGTCTGAACTCAGACACAAACAGATATTTGGACAGACAAATGACACAGAGCGCTTGGTGAAGACAACAGAAGCTAACGGCGTGTGTTTGCCGGTGTGCTTTATAGTTTCCGGGTCCGTGACGTCACCCGCCTATGACGTTCTGTCTTCCTATTGGACTGATGACATACGTGCTTCACGACGCAATCACGCAGAGGTGTTCCCAAAGCGATGACGCAGCTTGAGTTCCTATGATAGGGAATTAAATTTGCTGTCCCATTGATCACGGTATTTCAATGAGGGTTCTGTTTTTTTGGCAGGAGTGCCTTCCGTCTCTATCGTTACGTCCATCACCCATATCAGTTTTGTTTTAGTTTTTTTTCCCTCGTTGTCACTCGTCATCTGAGGCCTGTTGCATAAAGCTAGCTGAACAAACTCTGAGTTTCAGAGTAGGTTTAGAGTTGACAAATCTAGATAAATCCAACCTGGTTTAGATCAAGTTCAACTGTTTCTCAAAGCTCGGTATAAACTTTCTCTGTCAACTCAGGTTTAATCCAGAGTTAGCGATCCAATTCTGAACTGCGTGCACCTGAAAGTGTGACATGTGCGGCAAACAGCCAATCACAGTGTCCGTTTGATTCACTTCTCTTCTGAAGATTGAGAGAAGGCAGCTGAAAGATGATCTGTCTATATCAATGCATGATGTGAATCAAGGAAATATGCCTAATAATTATAGGTTCACAAAGCTCAACTGAATACATATTGTTTAAAAGAATTATGAAAGCCTGTATTATATTTATAATACTATTTGGCTACTTGTCAATTAATATAATATTTATATTAACATAATATATGAATTCAAAGTGATTGTTTTTGAATGAGGAGTATTGGCCTATGGACACATTACATGTCTCAGTAGATTCTGATGAAGCAGAGATTAAATAAGAAACAACAGTAAACGTCATTAATGTCAATGAAGTGTCTTATCCTACTGACCAACTAAATTAGTTACTTTTCTGAGTGGAGGAGGCTCAAAGTAGTGGTGGCCTGGTCTCCCAAGTTGAAAATGATCTTTGTGGAAAGAATTCGCTTGGAAAAGAAGCAGAAGGCTACAAATGCTGATCATCCAAAAAAAAAAAACAATCAGGATAGTGGTGTACAGTCTAATGAATCAAGAGTTACAATGACGCCAAAGAGTCTTGTTTTGACACTAGATGATCTATTGGGAGCAGAGGAAGCCATCATTTGTTATTGCCAGCAAAAGAAATTCAGCAGAGGTGTCAAAAGTACTCGCATTCATTACTCAAGTGGAAGTATAGATACTAGGGTTTAAAAATACTTCTGTAGAAGTTGAAGTATCAAGTCAAGCTTTTTAGTTATGTAAAAGTGTAAAAGTTCTGGTTTCAAAACTACTTAAAGTATAAAAGTAAAAGTAATGTAAGGAAAAAAATGCCATTAAAGACAAAAGCTTAGGCCACACCACAGGAGCCTATAGTGTACTACCCCACCTCCTCAAAAAACATTTTTCTAAAGGCCATAATGACTATAATGTTATATTAAAATGTTAATGTTGAAAAATTTGGGAGGCACTGGCTACCTGCTTCAGCCGCATATATACCCATTGAAAATGAATGCATTTTAGTACAATGGAAATATACCATTATGTGTACTGCTGAGCATTAACATGTGTTTCCTGAAGCGGAAGATATGATGACTAGTAGCCTATAAGTAATGTTATCAATAACCTTTATTAGAATGTAAATGTAGGCGACATGTGTGATCAGTGTTGCCAGATTGACGACGCTTTAGAGCCCTACGGGCCCTGACTTTTTTTACACCCCTAACCTCATACCCACTGTCGGCCGCTGACTGCTTGGTTGTAACTTTAAAAAAAATTAACAAACTAACAAATTATCCAAACATTTTTCTAAATTAAATTTAATAAAGAAACTAAACGAAATATAACTACTTGGACATTACAAACAAAGCTGAACTATTTTAATGACTGCAGGAGTGTGTCATAGGATTGTGCAGGGCCTGTGCAGGGCTCAAAGCTCAACAAAACCAGCCCACTTTTAACGAGGAAACCTTAAGCAGACAAAACGCTTCCGATGCCAGTGTCTGTTTTGGCAGGATACCACCATCTAGTGGTAGCAGGTTTTCTTAGACAGGTGTGTGTGGATCGTGCAAGGCCAAACTGGCAAAAGAGGAGACAAATCAAGACGACTGAGTGAGCGGTTTAGTCTCTAGCAGGCTCCGAAGAATTTTTTTTTTTTTTTAAGTCCAAACTTTACTTAAAGGAAAAACCAACCAAACCATATTGTGACAGAAGTGACTTTTATGTAAGGGATAATGTTAATCCGCTTCGCGTCGGGGTCCTGATCACTCTGCCGGGATTTATTCTGCGATAACAACCGGCTGGGTGTACATTATCCCGCTTATTACACGGCTATTTGTCTCAAGTAAATTAAACACGAAATATTTATATGTATTGTCTTGAGTTATAATATTTTTTTAGCTCTTACGCAAAGCTTCCGCGAAGAAAAACAGTTCCAAACTGGTTTAAGCCGTTATCAATTGTTGAAGATTTGTTTTTATCATCTAACGTTACCTTGAAATTAATGCTGAAGTTCACCCAAAATTTTTAAATAGCCCATAATTTAATCACCCTTAAGTCATCATAGGTGCATATGACATTCTGTATTCAGACAAATACAATCGGAGTTATTAAAAAGTCCTGGCTAACGTAAATCCAAGCAGTAGATGTAGCTGTTTGTGAAGTCCATAAAAAATGCAGCTGTCTGTCAAATAACGCCTTCAACATGGCTCCGATGGGTTAATATGGCCTTTCTGATTCGAATCGATGCGTTGGTGTAAGAAAAATATCCATATTTAAAACTTAATAGAGTAAAGCCTTGAATTCTTCCATTGTATGGCGGTTTTATTTTTTACAGCATGAGATGGCGCCAGACAGTCGACAACAGCATTAAAGGGGGGATGAAACACTCAGTTTCAGTCAATCTCATGTCAATCTTTAGTACCTATAGAGTAGTATTGCATCCTTCATATCTCCGAAAAGTCTTTAGTTTTATTATATTTATAAAATAAATATAGGCTGTACCGAGTCTTTCCGGAAAAAAACGAGCGCCTGGAGGCGTATCGTGTGGGCGGAGCTAAAGAATGACAAGTGCACAAAGCGAAATAAATTGAACAGGAGAAACAGCAACAGCAGGACGGCAGTCTCTGTGGTATGTACTGTATTTAGTGGCCTCTCCACATTTCTGTGTCTTTACTCGTAGTTTATGAGGACATGATTCGGTTTATGGACTATTGTATGCGACTAAACCTTAGCAGTAGCAAGCAAAATGGTTTTGCACATCAGACCACTAGTGTAACGTTATACATAGAACAACAATAGAGTCCGTTAGCGCATGTGAATGACGAAGCACGCGATCCTGTCGTTTACTGATGTTTACTCAGGCGACGATAGCCAACAGCATAGACATTTGAAGCAGTTTTACTCACCGCCTGCTTCCAAAGCAGGACTGAACATTTATCGCTGGGACCGCTCCGTCAAAAACACACTTCTTTGGTATGATTTAGTGAAGTCCTGTGACAGCAGTGACCGTGGAAATCCACTTTGCGACATGACTGCGCGACTGAAGCGATGTTGTGAAGCTTCCTGTCATTTCTGCGTTCAAATGCAGCGCTGCCTTCCCGGAATGCTGTGCTGAAGCGTTGAAGTGGCTTGATGTCACCCATAGGAATAAAGTGGAGCGCAGCATGACAGAAGTGTTCACGGATGACTGGATCTGCACCTTGAGAGAGTGTTTATGGGCGTGCATTTCCGCTCTCGCTCGAACGCGCACCCTACTGGGAGAAGAGCCCGTACGGCCCATACAAGGACTTACGCTCTGTTCACGTCAAGCCGACCCATACTCAAAAAAAACCTCTCCGAAACTTGTGAGAAACCGGAACGATCTATATAAATGAACGATCTGTAAGCAACGTATCTACGGTTGTATTTTGTAATACAAAATAATATTAACCTTTGTCATTAGACACACTATTTAGTTTGGAATGGTACTTGGAATTTAGTATTGTTACTGTACTAGCATCTTGTGTCATCTAGACAATGCGGTCTCTCTAAGAAACTTTTAATTTAGTCAAAAATTGTTTAAACAGCTAGTCAATAAGTGGATAAATTACTGCTTGCAGGAATACAGGAATACGCTGAGCGAAGCTTGCTTGAAATTGGCCGAACAAATGAATGAGAGTCATGAGAGCCATTTTTGCTATCCTCAAGTGTCTTTTCCTGCATTCTCGATGATTCGTCAGTTCCGCCTGATAATGAACATGTTTGGACAGATGCAAATGTTGGGGGTGTGCATATAAATGATCCCCAATGCTTGCGTCACGGTTGGATTTATGTTGAGAAGCATTTTTTTTTCGTGGTGTTTTTGATTTACGAGATTTACATAAGTAGGAGGGGGCAATGATGTTTGAGACTCACAGTATGTGATGTCCATGTACCGAAGTCTTATTATTTTACTATGGCAAGGTTAATTCAATATTTCCTTCTAGGGCACCTTTAAGTCAATTCTTAGCAGTGTTCTTGTGAGTAATTCGACGATGCTTGATAAATATGTGCCCAGAGTCCATCAATGAACTAAATGGGAAGATGAAATCCCAAAACTACTGCTAGATTGTAAGATATCTTCAAACAGTTTTACAAGAGTTCTCTCAAGAGTCAACCTGCCACAGGCTCTTCTGATAGTTCCACTCTGATACTTATTGAATCTGTCCTACAGGCATTCACGGTACATCACATTGAAAGTTGGTGATGATTATAGTGGTCCCCAGTTTTTGGGGTTCATCAGAAAGCTTTCTTACATCTCAGGCCTCAATGATTTCCTTATAACAGTTTCCTAATGTGGCAGAGAGAATGTTCTTCCAAGTAAAATGTTGTAACTTTTCTAACTCGTCACATTAGAAAAACATTTATAAAGAACATTCAACATCTCATCGCTCAAGGATATCCTCAAAACAGTTTTCTAATGTGGCGGAGAGAATGTTCTTCCTTAGTTTTTTTTATGAAAAATTAGGATAATCTTATATTGAGATCATTATAAAAACGTTAATTTAAGAACACTCCCAAAATATTATCAAAAGGTTGCAAGTAACATTTAGTAATTTTTTTAACTCGTCACATTAGAAGAACATTTATAAAGAACTTTCAACATCTCATCGCTCAAGGATATCCTTAAAACAGTTTCCTAATGTGGCGGAGAAAATGTTCTTCCTTTGTTTGTTATGAAACATTGGAACAATGTTATATTGAGATCATTATAAAAACTTTCATTTCAGAACACTCCCAAAATATTATCAAAAGTTTGCACGTAACATGTTGTAATTTTGTTAACTCGTCACATTAGAGGAACATTTATAAAGAACTTTCAACATCTCATCGCTCAAGGATATTCTCAAAACCGTTTCCTAATGTGGCGGAGAGAATGTTCTTCCTTTGTTATTATGAAACATTGGGACAATGTTTTTTTTTTTTTAAAGATCATTGTACAACTTGTTATCTCAGAAACCTTACTAAAACATCCTTTGAATGTTGCAGTTAAAATGTTATATTGGTTTGCATTTAACGCTATAGGAACATTTTTTTAAATGAGAAAATATTCTTAAAATATGAATTAAACATTACATTCAAATGTTTTCTTCAGACCATTAACCAAACTTGTAGGGAATATTACAAGAATATTACAAGGTTAGCCAAGGTTCTGAGAACATTCCCTGCTAGCTGGGTAGTGGAAATTAACATTATAAATAAAGAACTTTGTTTTCCAAGTTGTTGTGCTTCTGTTATTATGGTTTGTTGAATAGACTGGGGGGGAAAATCTCGTTGATATGGCTAAATAGCCCAAGTTTTTGACTGAAACACATGGAGGTTTGGTTGAGCCCTAATATACTTCGGACAGAATTGTTTATTCCTACCTTTTTGTTAATTCAGGAGCGTTTTCATTAAGCATTATCTTACTTTGTTTTTTAGTGTTCAATGTCGGTTTTGTTCACTTCTTTAAATGTTAGGGTTTGAAAAATCTTACTAAGCGCAAGGCACTTTTTTATTTTGTAAAGAACTTAAGGCACTTTTTTAATTTATTTTTTACAGGAAACACATTCGGGTACAGCAGATGAAATTTTTTGGAAATAGCAATGGGGGGGATAATGTTCTATATTCTCATGGTACTATTTTTTCTGCAGGTGTTATGATACTTTATAACAGGTTTACAGGAAAAGTAATTAGTCACGTAGGAGACTGGCCACTGGCTGATTGCAGCTATTGAAATATGCAACCAAAAAATCAATGTGCTTTCAATTTATGAATATAATAACAAAGTGAACAACAAAAGTATGTTAGAGAAACTGGGTAGGCTAGTGACAGAATGGAAAGCTGTTGTTATGGGAGGTGATTTTAACATTGCTCCCAATTCTTGGTTATAGGCTACCTCCTAGAGGCCAACCACCTGAAAACAATGACGTACTACACAATTTTTGTATTGAAACTAATACTTTTGATTATTGGAGATTGAATAACCCTACAAATTTGGAATATACATAGATTAGTGATTAAAACGGAAACCAACGGTCAAGGCTATATTATTGGTTAATCTCACATTCAATATGTACTAATGTTCAGAAATGTGAGATTGTTACATCTCCGCTCACCAACCACTGTTTAATAAGCTTATCCTTGTTAGTAACCAAACAACCACGCTCTTCAGGTAATATATGGAAACTAAATAATAGACTTTTATCAAATGATTTTTTTTGCAAACAAATAAAATCCCTCTGTCTAAATGTAAAAGGAATGGATATGTCAAATAAAGGGAAGTGGGAATGGTTTAAATTTCAAACAAAGAGGTTGGCAATTGAAATAGGGAAAAGCATGTCAAAAACAAATAAACTAAAACAGAAAGAAATACTGAAAAGGATTAACATCTGTGGTAAAATGAATGCTTTGGAGGAAGAATTAACTAAGAAGAACTCCCTCCAAAAACAGTTAGATGAATTTTATTTACAAAAAGCAAGTGGAGCTTTGTACGATCCGGGCTAGATGGATCGAAGAAGGTGAAAAGAATACTACATATTTCTATGGCTTAGAAACATCTACGCAGTCTGAAAAAAGATTCTGCAAATAAAATAAAATAAAAAAAGACAGTTATACTGTATAAGACCCTAGCCAAATAAATGAGGAAGTTCAACTCATCAAATCTGATTAAGAGCAGTATTAAAATGATTGATGAGAATGACCAAAAAAAAAAAAAAAGGTTAGAAAGCAAAATAAATTAGCAAGAAATAGAAAATGCCCTGAAAACAAAAACAAAAAATGGGAAGTCACCTGGAATTGATGGATTGACCTCAGAATTTGTAATGTTCTTTTTGTGAAGATATCAAAGAATTGCTATTGAATGTATTTATCGAATGTATACAAGGAGGATATCTTACTCCAACAATGAAAACTGGTATAATAACCCTACTCCCCAAAACCAAAAATATATAACACATTTAGACAATTGGAGGCCTATTACGTTGCTCTGCAATGATTATAAGTTAATAGCGTTAATATATATGAAGAGATTGAAAACAGTCATTGATAAAATAGTAGATGAAACTCAGTCTGCGTTTATAAAAGTTAGAAGTATGCATAATAATTTTGAGATTAATTTTGGATATGCTGGACTATCGGTGTATTCTGGAATCGGAAAGCCTGATTTTATTTATAGACTATTTCAAAGCTTTCGATTCTATAGAACATGATTATTTTTATTTTCTACGTTAGAAAATTTGGGATTCAACAAAAGATTTTGTTCAGTTATCAAAATGTTCTATACTTATATTTACAGCTATGTCTCCCTAAAGCCAGGACTAACACTTAAATATAATTTGCGGAATAAGACAAGGATGTCCAATTAGTCCCAAATTGTTAATTTTATGTACACAGCTACTAGCATATCTGATATTAAATCATCTAAATTTTCAGGGTATACATTTTTTTGATTGCAAATTTCGCCTCTGTCTCACAATGTCTCGCAGTTTTCTTCCTTAGGGATACATCTATGGTTAGCAATGCATTGCAAATATTTTTTTTCCAAAGCTTCAGGTCTTCGTTTAAATATGAAAAAGTGTGAACTACTTGTATTATATGACTGTATAGATACAGAAATAATTTCTATCCCTGTTAAAAAAGAAGTTAAATATCTTGGAGTTAAGATGTTTAAAGATGAAAAACAAAGAGATGAGATTAATATGAAAGAAAAAAAAGATCAAATTAAAATTACACTGGCTTAGTAGAGAACTTTCTTTTTTGGCTGCAACTTATTGTCCAAGGCTGAGGGTATAATATAACTGATTTATCCATGTCAATCTCTTTACATTGCTCCAAAAAACATGAGGAAAATGAACTAATACATTTATCTGGAGAAATAAGACCTACTATGTTAAAAAAAATCTCAGTTGGTTAAGGAGTATAGGGTATGTATAAGTATAATGGGGGGGGGGGTATCAAAACAGTGGATTTTGAAGCAATGTTAGGAACATTTAAAATAAAATGGTTGAAAGAGTTTCTATTGAAGCAGGATTCAATATGGTTTCACATTTCAAAAAGTATTTTCAAAAGGTTTGGTGGGTTAAACCTTTTTTTTTTTTTTTTTAAATGTGACTTTAAAATGTTTAAAATTATCTGAGTTTCATAAATAAGTTTTGCATCGTTGGAAGGTATTTACACATAAATGTGCCACACTCTGCCACCTTGAATAATAGAGTAATTCTATCAAACTCAAAGTCTTTATTCAACCAGCTTTGGTTTGACCAAGACATTATCTTTGTTCATGACATTTTAGATATAAAGGGTGAAATCTTACAGTTAAAAGATTTTAAAAATAAAATGTTATAATATTCAGTGTTCTCTTAAAGAATATAAGAGAATCTGTAAATCTATCCCAGAGAATTTGATACAGCTGATAAAAACACAATTAGTTTTTCTAATGTCCAAATCAAACTTCCACACTTAATGATATGAGATTTAAACATCACGGACAAAAAATGTGACAACAAATATTTCAATAAAGTTTTCTTAAAACTTAAAATATTAGATAATCCAACATTTGCAGAAAAACATTGGAAATTTATAAAATGGCCAATTGAACTCAAAGTAAAAGAAATGCAATTTAAAATTCTTAACAACTATCCATCTGCGGAGACACTGAGGGGTAGATTTGGTTTTGAAGTTGACACTTGTGACTTTTGTCATGAAAACCCAGAACGAACAGAGCATTTATTCTTCCATTGTTCAGGATGTGTTGGCAAGATGTACACAGCTGCTTAAATAATAATATTTGCAAACTTGAACAATTTACAATAGAAGATATCCTTATTTATAATTCTAAACTGACGAGAGATCTTTCACTTTTGAATAACTTTATCATTATATACCACATTCACAAAAGTAAATGGAAAAAAGGATTGCCGAATGTAAAAATGAATTTCGTATGTTATTATGCTCCTTGAACCTTGTCAACAATTCTAAACAAACTGTAGAAGCTATTTGTTATGGTGCTGAAATGGTTTTGGTCAATCTGCATTATGTTGTTGCCTTGCCTGTTTTTTTATGCTATTGTCTCCACGAGAATTTTTAAGAAACATTAATAAAAAAATGTATATATTTCTTTTTTTTTTTAAACCAGCAAAATGAAATTCTCAAAATCCAAATGAATCAAATAGGATCGACTCACAAAAGACTCAACGAATGCACGCACATCACCGGATCCACAAATCATATCGTACTCGTTGAATGCACAAATTCTGACCAACATTAATACAAAATCAAATTTTTGTATTCACGGTTATGTCTCTATTTGTACAAAATGCTGCACGTTTAGATTTTGAGCACACAAGTGGTAGTATTAGTTTAAATGTAGAAATGCAAATTTGTGCATACATTAATAATCAGCACCAGGCGTGTTCACTGCACTGTAAAAATAATAGACTCTGCACTGTTGGTTTTTGTTGGTTTAACTTATAAAAGTAAGTAACCTGGTTGCCTTAAAATGTTGAGTTTATTGAAATTAAAAATTTGAGTTGATACAATGAAGGAAATTTGTTTAATTAATAGAAACTCAAAATATTATTGTATCTGAACCACATAAAAAATTGCTAAATCATGAAAATAGCATTATTTGGCATGTTTCACTGCGTCATCACACTGTAAAAAATTATTTAGAAAAAAAGTTACCTGGTTAACTTAAATTTTGAGTTCATTGAAATTAAAAATTTTGAGTTAATACAATGAAGTGAAACATGCCAAATAGTGCTATTTTCATGATTTATCAAATTTTTTAATGTGGTTCAGATAATATTTTGAGTTTCTATTAATTAAACCAATTTCCTTCATTGTATCAACTCAAATTTTTAATTTCAATAAACCTCAAACTTTTAAGGCAACCAGTTTACTTACTTTTTTTTAGTTAAACCAACAAAAACCAACAAAAACTTTTTACAGTCCCGAAATAAAACACACACAATTACCCAATATGCTTACAGAATCTTTTAATATTTTAATAAAGGTTGTCGAATCTCAAAAAAAAAAAAAAAAAAGTTTATTGTATTAACACAAAATTTAAATTTCAATGAACTCAAAATTTTAAGGCAATCAGGTAACTTTTTTTTCTAAATATTTTTTTTACAGTGTGGTAGTTGTTAGTGTGTGGGTTGTGAAATGCTTGAAAACACAACATGAAAGTCTCAAATCCAAATGAATCAAATGAGATCAATGCAGAAAACACGTTAATAAATGCATGCATTACATGATCTACAAATGCACATCTTTGTGGTATGCACAAATTATACACAAATGAAAAATAAAACATTTGTATTCACAAAAATGTCTCTATTTGTACAAACTGCAGCACATTCATGCATTTCAGTAATATTTCTCAAGAAATATTTTACTCAAATATTTCTACAAGTACTTACTTGAGTACTACAATTTTTGGATATTCTACCCACCTCTGACCAATAGGCAGTACAAACTGGTGAATCTGGTGACCAAACGGACCCCCAAGAGGTCAAGAGTAGACAGAAAAATCTCTGTTCCGTTCTGCAGCGGTCTCAGCACATGAAGCTCACAGATACCACAATTGTTGTGCCGAAATTCGACTGCCTGCCAGAATCAGGCTGCCCTCCACGTGCACGCACAAGACGTCATTCGTTGACATCGGTGCAGCCAATGAATGTAATATGTTTGTGTTTGCCCTTTAATTTTCCTTTCATTTTATTTATTGTATGTAGTTATATCGTCCTTATGCTGCAACATATTTTTTGTTAAATGTATTGAGAACATACTGAATCGTTTTGCATTTTTTTTTTAAATGAAATTACCAATAAATAAATAATAAATAATACGAATACTCCACTTAGGGTTATGGTGTTGTTGCTGTATTTATCAACACAAAGTATAAGGGGATGTGTTAATTAACCCTAAGAACATTTTGTTTTTGTTTTTTTGTTTTTTTATTTAGTGCCAACTGCATACATTTTATTTATTTTTTCCTGTCAACGTGATTGGCTAAGAAGAATCATCTATGAGTCACGCGTGTGACTCCCGTCAAATCAACCAGCGACCAGCCTAGAGTAAGGCACGCGGGCTTTATGAAAGGGAATTACTAAAAATTGACGGCTATTACATTTTCTAATACACGCACAAAAGGCCCAGAGATTCTGTTAGCGCTGCACAAGCTCGCAGTGCAGTCTGCTGGACACACTTCACTTCAGCTTGATTGTTTGCCAGACTTCAAAGTGCATTAACCGATCGTCCACGATTTCGTTTAACATGTAGCCTAAACGCATTAACCTGCTTTCTGTCATCATATTGAAGTGCATATTTTAATATGTGTTCTCACATAGCGATTTAAAATTGTAGTCCATGTATATAGCAAACAACTTTCATAAAACATCAGATTTAAATCAGGTTTATTTTTTAATTGCACGCAAAAATAATCAGTGGTGAAAACTGTGAGTCACTCGATTCTGATTTCTTAAGTGTATTCTTTATTTTTCATTTTTATTTTTTTACAGAGAAAACATCTATTGAAATTAAATCAGTAGCCTACAATGAATACATCTTGAAAAGAAAGAACTCTGCTTTTGTTAATTAATTTATTTTTTAATGTAAAATTGTTAATGTACTACGCTTTGGAACCTTTTTTAATTAACCGCAAGAAAGCCTCTGCAGAATGGTTGTCATAAATGTTACCAGATTATTGGTTGGTTTCTCAAATATTACATGGCTGTTTTTTAGTGCTAGCAGTCAAAAATAAAACGAAATAGTCAAAGAAATATTGAAATACTGTTGGTGCTCTAATTTTTTTGTTCTAAGAATAAACTAAAATGTTTATTTGCAGTGTATAAGATGGAATAACATTTATAGCATAATACTACTCCAGTTCTTTTAAAAGGGCTACTTTTTTACTCCTACTTTGAGTAGTATTTAGGACAGGCACTTTTACTCTATTGTAATTACATTTTTTGAAATTACAAATAGTATTTCTACTTGAGTCTTTTTGTAACCCTTGATTTGTTTTGTTTTTACAGCGGGTAAATCCACCTTCTTCCAGACACATCATTCCAAAGGTGCCTACCTCAGTTTCAAAAGCAGATGCTTGTTTTATCTTTTCAACTGAAATGGCATTGTCAATGATTTTCTCCACAGATATGTAGATGTAAGTCAAAGCAAAAGCATAACAACAGGGTACGGTCTTCACTGTATTTTCACACAGTATGTACATTAAAGTTACCATGAAATTTAACAATGCATATTTTTATGCACTATTGCAATTTCTGTGATATGGCCAGCAGCCATATCACCCTGTAGCCCAAGACTGGTTTCTCACTGAAGCTAAGAATGGCTGAGCCTGGTCAGTACCTGGATGGGAGACCAACTGGGAAAACCAGGTTGCTGCTGGTAGAGGTGTTAGTGAGGCTGGCAAGGGTTGCTCACCCTGTGAGGGTCCTAACACCCCGGTATAGTGATCAGGGGCGTAGCACCAAATTTTGGGCCCTGGGTACAAACCATCTTGCTGGGCCCCCGTACCATGTATGTGTATGTATAGAAAACTGACTTCTAAGGCCCCCCCCTGCCTCGGGCCCTGGTTACTCAGTACCCTTTATCCCCCCAGTCCCACGCCCCTGATAGTGATGGGGATACTGTCAAAGAGCACTGTCCTTCGGATAAGACGTTAAACCGAAGTCCTGACTCTCTGTGGTCATTAAAAAAATCCCATGGCACTTCTCGTAAAAGAGTAGGGGTGTAACCCTGGAGTCCTGGCCAAATTCCCTCGATTGGCCCTTACCAATCATGGCCTCCTAATAATCCCCATCCAGTGAATTGGCTCTATCACCCTCTATACATGCTGGGTACGATTAATGGTATAAGTTTTATCATCTCATTCATCTATTTTGTAACTATTTTAAGTGTAACCATAACCAGATTTTGTCATTAAATTCTTTCAATTATAAATGATTTGCTAACTTGGTATTGACTTTGAAGTGCTCCCTATTGCAATACAATATAGTCACATTAAAGCAACGCTCTCCCACATGTTTTGCTATTGTAACTGCGCTTATTTCCGTCGTTGGTATAAGTTGCAATGGGTGGTTATAGATGAAAAATTTACAGTTTTCTACCATCACGCTGATAACCTTTCTTTAGTCGTTCGGCAACCCTGCAGTCAGCACTGTAGGCAATCCACCCTTACAATTCATTCATAAATTATTTATTATTATTTTTATTTATTTTTAAATTGTGAAAATTCACTTCTCTGATCATGTGCTGGCATGGCTGGACCTACCATTGAGCTTGACTGGGCTGCAGCCCATGGACCCCAGCCAGTAGGAGGCACCTTTGTTACATTATGTTTGTTAGATTTTTTTCAGTTTTATGCCAGTCAGAAATGATTAACCCTACTTCCACTGTCTGGCAGTGTGAGTGAGGGATATAAAAGGACCAGCCAGTATAAGGAGGCCCTCATAAAATGCCGTAAACTGATATTTGTCATTGATTCAAATAGAACAACGTATGTTGAATCACATCTTCTCCATTGTGACCACATGGCTTCTTTAAATCGCTTTTTTTAAAGGTTTTTACCCCAAAAAAGCACTTATTTAGAAAGATCATAATAAATGATCATATGTTGATGCCTCATCATTGCTCTACAGAGAAGCATAACTTCTATTATTTTTCCACTAAATTATGCAATCTGAAGAGTTTTGAGCAGTCTCAGCTATCACACTACAGTGGCAATGGGGCAGAAAGGTCTGCAAAATGATAAAATCTTTTTTTATATATTTCTTCTAACATTAGCCTATTATAGGAGTTATCACACAAGCAAGAGTGCTGTTTTTCTGAACATCTGCATGAGTCGCTAATGTAACTGATTTTATACAACAGTTCAATAAAATTACTGAGTAACTTTCATAGACACATTCTGTTTTTGTTCTGTAATTTAAAAAACCCCCAAAAAAACTGAACAAACAACAGTTTCAATGAGTATTCGGATGACATTTAAATTAAATTGTTTAACCCTTTGTTGAAATTATACCTGTTCATAATCTACTAGAGATAATAATTCCAGAGTAAATCAGAATAAATAATTTATTAACAGTCAGGTAAATGTATAACACAATTGCATAATTAATTCAAAGATAGTCCATACATAACATCAAACACTCTGAGGTAAAAAAAAAAAAAAAATGGATAGCTGACTTCTTAAAGGGGTGATAAATTGAGAAATCAACTTTCCCTTGAGCTTTTTATATATAAGGTCATGGTAATATAAGATTATCCTGCAAGTTTCAGATCTGAAAACGTCCTTGTTAGTCAAAGAAAAGCTTTTATAGACACCAGGCCTGAAAACGATCGTGTGTGCTTCTTGACGTCATCGACTGACGAAAGACCGCCTCTACAGCATAATAAGCACGTGTAGTTCAGTAGCACCGCCCACTGACTCATCGGATCACGCTAGCCAGCAGCAATAAACATCCCGAAGAATAAAGCAAGATATTGCGCTATTCCTGGTTGTGCAAGAACACAGTCGCTGCATAAGCTTCTTTCGGATCCTAATATTAGGAATGTGTGGTTGAACTTTAGCTTTGAGGAACTTGACAAGTCCTAGCTGACTTGGGGAAGATAATGGTGTTCAATTAATTTCACTGCAGGATCGTTTGTAAACAAATCTCACAATGCTATTTCTTCTATATTGGATCCAAACAGGAGGAATGGTGCAACACACTTCGTGAGTAAAACGTGTTTTTTATATAATAGTATTGCATTGTTATAGATCGTTTTGCTTATGTGTAATGTTACGTGTCTAACAGAACCTTTATCACGCTGGAGTCATAGACATGTATGGGCTCGCAAGGCCCAACGTCCCGGGGCTGTGTATTTTTCAGACAGGCTACCAAAACATAAGTCTGTCAGCAGGCCGATGAATCTCTTTATATTCCCTTCTTGATCTGTTGTTCACTCTCTCTTGACTTGTCATTTGAAGGGTGCACACGTGTATGTGTGTGCGCGCAGTTCACGCTTATATCGAACGATCGTGCGGGCGATGTAATACAAAAATAATAGTCCGATCAATTGCGGGTGGATGAGAAATAAATCATTGTTTGTTTGATAAAGATGTACTTGAATCATTCCGGTTGCTGCTTTCAAAACAACCCTCCCTCATGTGAACTGAACTGACAGAGGCATAGATATGACAGGAGCTGAAGCTCATTTAATATGCAAATCTTATCCAATCCTAGCCGTGGCTATTTACTTCCAAGTCTCCAGTATGTCACGCCCATCAAAACCCAGCGTTCAGAAGAGAGCCTCAAAACCATTGTAGAAAATAGCCTATTATTTATTAGTTATGATGTTTTGGAATGTAAAAACCACACAAACGTCATTAGTTGACCTCAGACAACCGTGTACATTTTTTATAAAAAGCCAGTTCATGCACTCTAAAAATGGCTGGGTTAAAAACAACCCAATTGGCAATCCAGCGCTGGGTAAATATTGGACAGAACACATGCTGGGTTAAATTAACCATCTCCTGTGCATTAGCCTACTGTAAAACTAGACAATCATGAAAGAACAAATGAAGAATGCATGTTTAGACCATGTTTAGAAATCATTTTTATTGCTTGACAAATGGTACAATACACAAATGTGTTAAAATTGGCAACAATGACAACTACAAACCTAATATATTCTGTCAATTTATTCACGTTTAAATCAAACTTTTATTTTGACGGGTTGCCGTGACTTGAGTCTCTGTGTTCATGATATGACGCCCGTCATTCACACAGAGACGCAAATCATGGAAGAGTAATATTTAAATAGTATTTAATATACACAGACACTCGTATATTTTCGGCTACAGTCTGGAGCCCTGCGTGACGCGACTGAACGCAGCTGCGGGACCGAATATAGTCTACTTGTGAGTCGATGCTATACAGTCACATTTTTAACATTTCAGTATGTACTTGGTACTGAAGTACCGGTACTTGTGACATCCCTACATACAACCATGTTTAATTTTCGTAAGGGGATCATGGTTCTGTGTAATCACATACTGTATTAATCTATCGTCTCACATGCCTACCTAAATTAACACGAGTCAGTACATTGCATCGGACTCTGAGGTAAAACTTGTCGGCTTAACGTCATGTAAGCTTAAGAATTGTTGCCGCGAAGAAAAAAAAAACTATAATTATGCTAATTAAAATGATTATTAATGAAAATATATGAACTTATCTTAAAACATCTGCAACCAGTGGCTTTGCCTTTTGCAAAGGTATTTTATTGTTGTAATACTGATGATTTTGGCATACAGCTAATAAAAACCCAAAATTCCTATCTCAAAAAATTTAGCATATCATGAAAAGGTTCTCTAAACGAGCTATTAACCTAATCACCTGAATCAACTAATTAACTCTAAACACCTGCAAAAGATTCCCGAGGCTTTTAAAAACTCCCAGCCTGGTTCATTACTCAAAACCGCAATCATGGGTAAGACTGTCGAACTGACTGCTGATCAGAAGGCCATCATTGACACCCTCGAGCGAGAGGGTAAGACAGAAAGAAATTTCTAAACGAATAGGCTGTTCCCAGAGTGCTGTATCAAGGCACCTCAGTGGGAAGTCTGTGGGAAGGCAAAAGTGTAGCAAAAAACGCTGCACAACGAGAAGAGGTGACCGGACCCTGAGGAAGATTGTGGAGAAGGACCGATTCCAGACCTTGGGGGACCTGCGGAAGCAGTGGACTGATTCTGGAGTAGAAACTCAGAGCCACCGTGCACAGGTGTGTGCAGGAAATGGGCTACAGGTGCCGCATTCCCCAGGTCAAACCACTTTGGGCTACAAAGAAGCAGCACTGGACTGTTTCTCAGTGGTCCAAAGTACTTTTTTCGGATGAAAGCAAATTTTGCATGTCATTCGGAAATCAAGGTGCCAGAGTCTGGAGGAAGACTAGAGAGAAGGAAATGCCAAAATGCCTGAAGTCCAGTGTCAAGTACCCACAGTCAGTTTATCAAGGGCAGGGTCAATGCAGCTAACTATTAGGAGATTTTGGAACACTTCATGCTTCCATCTGCTGAAAAGGTTTATGGAGAGGAAGATTTCGTTTTTCAACACGACCTGGCACCTGCTCACAGTGCCAAAACCACTGGTAAATGGTTTACTGGCCATGGTATTACTGTGCTCAATTGGCCTGCCAACTCTCCTGAACTGAACCCCAGAGAATCTGTGGGATATTGTGAAGAGAAAGTTGAGAGACGCAAGACCCAACACACTGAATGAGCTTAAGGCCGCTATCGAAGCATCCTGGGCCTCCATAACACCTCAGCAGTGCCACAGCCTGATTGCCTCCATGCCACGCCGCAGTGAAGTAGTCATTTCTGCAAAAGGATTCCCGACCAAGTATTGAGTGCATAACTGAACATAATTATTTGAACATAATTATTTGGTTGACTTTTTTTGCATTAAAAACACTTCTTCTTTTATTGGTCGGATGAAATATGCTAATTGTTTTAGATAGGAATTTGGGGTTTTCATGAGCTGTATGCCAAAATCATCAGTATTAAAACAATAAAAGACCTTTAATATTTCAGTTGGTGTGCAATGAATCTAAAATATATAAAAGTTTAATTTTTATCATTACATTATGGAAAATAATTAACTTTATCACAATATGCTATTTTTTTTTATAAGGACCTGTATATACAAGCTTTCTACTGAGAAATATAACTATTTATTAATTTTTACTTAATTCATAATGGGAGTGCACAGATCTTTTGTAGACATGGGCATAATTTGAACTTTAAATCAATGCTTTAGGCACATTTATTTATTTGCAGGGTTATTGCAACAATAGCTAAATTAAAACTTGAACATAACAGCAGTCGTCATCTGAGTGAAAGTTTAATTATATGAATTTTGAACAAGCATTTCCAATATAAACAATTCTAATTTCTCTGGGGGAGTACTCTGGATTCAGGCCAAAATTCAGAACCCTCCCCCAGAGACCATGCCGAATACGCATAATCTTTACTCTTTTTAATTTGATGTAAGTGTGAACTCTTAAGTGTTGGTTGTAGTATAAGAACTATAACGTTTTTTTCGTCTCAACGCCCATGTTGCTATCCCAACAATAATCCCCACAATTGCAAGACAAACAGAAATGGCAAGAAACACCAACTTCAGGTCTAGATCTGGCATTTCTGTGGTTTTTGGATCAGGGAGGATCTTTGAAGCTCGAGCAATGTTTGAGAGTTGAGATTTTACATTTTCTTTGTCCTCAGACTGAATAGCAAAAAACATTGTGGTGCCATTTTTGATTGAGAAACTGAGATTGAATGAATGCTGTTCAACTGATCCAGCCTCCTGCGGTGAGACGGTTGTGTTGACTACATGAGCATTGCTGAAGTTGAGTCGAAGCTCTTGAAGGTCATAGCTCCACCTGATCTCATAAGATTTAGCTAGTAAAGAAAGTAAAGAAACACATTGTAAGGCCTATAAAATATACATTATTTTGTGATTATGACATTTATTTTGTATTAAATGTATACATTACCTGTCCCATGGTCGAGATCTTCACCAGGAGCCGTCCAGCTGAGAAGCACAGAGTTCTCCTGGATCTCAGCACTCAGATCTATGATTTTATTAGGAGGGAAATTTGGTGGAGTTGTGGTTTTAAGAACCACCTCAAAACTCTCTCCGGTGGCTGTTCTGGTAAAAGTTCCGATTGCAAGTGATTCCTCTGAAACTGGAGGCTTTGGAGGGTTCAGCTCCACCACACCTAAAATTGGAGGAACCGCATGAATACATTTAAAGTCGAGGAAATGTTTGAACGGTTAGCTTTAGGAGTCTCGATCTCATGGTTTACCATTCACCACATATCCAGGTATGTATGGGGCACCACCACTTTTTGGAAGAGTAAATCTGGCTTGTCCATTTTGATTCTTCACTCTTACTTTCAAGCTGCTTCTCCCTTTTTTCATCTGTGTGAAATATCTGGAATAGATGCCATCATCTTTGAAAGCATCAGCTCCTGTAAAACACTTCTCGATTTATTTGAGCACTTTTGGCTATATAGTTTAAATCTCAGTTGAGTGCACAAACTATATATTTTAAACAAAAATAATGGAAATTTTACCTGCTCCATTGTCCAGGAGCTGTAATGGTTGTGTGGACCCAGAGTCAGACTCCAGTGTAGCCCACACTTCAGCATTTATTACAGCCTTGTAATTCTGACTGACCTCAGCAAACACTATGATGGGTTTAGTGCCGTCACTGAACTGCTGGTTTGTGCGGGTTTTGACTATAATTGGGGGAACATCAGCACGTGCCGCTTGACTCGTTGCTGTTATAGTCAGAGACTGAAGAGTCTGAGTTTGGATACTGTACTTCCAGTCCCCAGGCTAGTAAACACACAACAGTATTATTAATGAATGGAAACGTTTTAGGAAAGTTAATGACATCTTGTGCTGACTGTCATACCTCTGCAATTCCTGGAACTTTTAAAGTGACTGTTTTTGCTGATTGATCATGACGCATCTGTGCTTGATAGTCGGTTGAGCCACTTGGGGACCGTATGGAAATATGAGGTAAACCTTTTTCATAGGTTATTGTAAAGCTGGTGTTAGTACCAATGGTCTGATCCACTGAAATTGTCCCATTAAACCAGTCTGATGTTTTTATTCCCTGACTTTCTAACTAAAATGGTGATACAAATGAAATATTAGAATATTAAAGTCATTTACCTTGAATGAATGAGTAATTACTTGTCAAACCTGAACTGGGTCTTTTGTTTGATCTCCTGTTGGTATTATTAGTGAAGAAAATCCATTCAGTAGCTGATTAGAGAGAATGTCATCACTGGCTGTGATAAATTTCCCATCTAATTCCAACATAGAACATAAGAGAAATATGCACTGGATAATAAACACACATTCATATTCAATATGACTATTGTGATTTAGGCCTACTTATGAGAGCTGTGCGTGTAAACCTCACTCCCCTGGCCTCAAGAGGCGCGTTAGACTGACGCTAAAGGCTCCGGTCTTTAGAATCCTTGTTAGCATGCCTACCTTCCACGCCATAGACGCTGGTTTGATTTTGTGGGTTGAGTAGGAACAGTTGCATAGTAGACCTACTATAATCTCGAGACCAGCCAAAAAAAATGTATTTACATGGAACTTGGGAGTTTAATTAAGTGAATCAAAAGTTTATTTGGTGAGCTAATTGAGTGAAGGATTCATCAGGCTGATTCGGCAACTTCAGGGTTTGTGAGTCATTTGAATGATTTATTAGAAGAACCGGGTTCATAAGAGTCATTTGTTAGTGAACCGAACAGTGATGGTGATGTGATGTTTATTTTTGGATGTCATGTATCATGCGGAGCATCACCACTGATCTGTGAAACGCTTGTGGGTCATATCAGAAATATGTAAAGCCGCGTTTTCACCGTAATTACCTGAAACTATTTGTCCCAGGAACTTTTCCCCTAGACCAATTTCTGTCTGCATTTCCTTGTTGGTCTATCTGTCATTTTTTAAAACTTCATTGTTGATTCGAATAGCAAACAACTCTGAAATCTTACAGACTTTTAAAAATGGTGGTTGAAATAAAATGCTGCATGGAGCAACCAATCAGCATGTGCCCAAGTCCCGCCCTCGAAAGTTCCTGAACTTTGAAAAAGAACTACCTCACGAGCAGGGACTTTAGCCACGTTAACACTGTGGGAACTTTCCCCAGGAACTAGGGATTTTAGGGTGGAACTCAATGTGTTTTGACCACAAGAACAAGGGTCTAAATAAAGCAGTCTAAACCAGGGTCTATAAAAATTCCCCCTCAAAATGGCCCTGCTTGCGAGGTAGCCTAGTACTTTTCAAAGTTCAGGAACTTTGGGGGGTGGGATTTGGGAACTAAATGTGCTGATTGAGTTCATACAGCATTTTATTTCAACCTAAAAGTCTGTTGCGGTGCGTGCAGTAAGAGTTATTCAGGTCAAGAGCTATTCAAATAAACAAAGGAGTTGAAAAAAATACAATGGATGGACCGACGAAAGGCTTAATACAGGCTGTATTAAGTTTATTTGCGGAGGACGGAATCCAGTGAAAACTGAATTCTGAGGGAGGAGATTTTTACTAGAACTTCATTTAGATCTTGGTCCCTGCGATTGAAACACACCGAGTACCACTCCAAAGTTGCTCGTTCCTGGGGAAAGTTCCTGTGGTGGAAACGCAGCTTAAGTTATGCAAACCACCGAACGTGTTAATTGAATTTTCATATTTCTGACATGGTGTGAACGCAAGACACTTTGAGTGACCTGAGTTTGAAAACTGCTGTTAATGAAATTCAAAAAAATGTTTAACTGGGACTTTTTATCTGAAACAGTGTACGTCATTATGCAACAATGTTACTTACCAGTTTTGCCTGCCATTTCCCTCAGTGCTTTAGCTGCTTTATCACCCAACGCTATTGTGTGTATAATAGCACCACTTTCAATTGCAGCCAGAACACAACTATTAATATTGTCCGCTTCACCATCTGTCAGAAAAATGATTTCATCCCCTACTACATCCCCATTGTCCTTTTTGAGTACCTTTAAGTTTTAAAGACAAATACAGATCATAAGCACAAAACAAACTGAGGGCTATATAGGCTACTGAACGCATCATAAACATATTAATATGGTACCTCCAAGCCTAGATTGAGGCCTTCACACATGTTTGTCCCTCCGTCTGCTACTTTTGGCAAAAATCTGATGAGATTCTCTCGTTTGGACTCGTTGTCAATGGTAATCAAGGGGCTGAGAGTATTAGCATTAGTACTAAAGGTCACAATTCCAACACTGGCTTGATCCTCAATGATGTACCGCAGGAAATATGTGGCAGCCTGCTTGAGTCGAAGGATTCTGGAGTCCTGGAAAATGTGATATCAGTTTTTATGCTTTCTTAGTTTTCAAATTGATTGAGCTCATATCAGAGCACTGAAGGTTATAAGAAAGCATCTTTTGTTTTCAACACAGTTTCCAATTGACAATGCAATTTAATTCACAGAAATTCAATTTGGCCAACTAAAAAATTTAGATAAAAAAAAATAATGAAATTTTCAATTGGAGACCTGACTTTTTTTAACAGTGAAGTGAAGTTAATGAATTGGCATACTTCATTCATGCTTCCTGAGACATCAAGGACGAGACAAACAACTCGATGCATTCGCTGCACAACTTTGAAGGATGGTGCTGGTGGAGAGGACTTCATTGGTTCTAGAGGACGAAGTGCGTCTTTATCCACAGAATCCTCAAATATCACGGTCAATGTTGCTTTGTTACATTTTTCATTTTGCAAGTTTGGGGCTTCATAATTGTGCTCTTTTTCACGACAAAATGTACTCACCTGAAATCAGATATTTTGAATAATAAATCAATTCTATATGTTTGCATGAATTAATTGCAAAATATACATTTTGCATGTGTGGAAACATGTAAAATCTGTACTTACAGAGTCCAGGCTTGGTGAGAACATTATGGAGGTGTTTGTATCTTGAGATTTGTTAGGATAAAAATTGCACCCCTTAGTCGGTAGTGAAGTTTGTGGATCAGTGGGGCAGTGTTGGCGTAATTCATTATAAATCTGACCTTCAATGTTTTTGCTACACCTAAAGATAGGAAGGAAATAAATAGTTGAGATCATTTCAAATGAGATTTTAATAATACGCTTTCTTTTTGTTAAAGGGGGGGGGGGGGTGAAACACTCAGTTTTAGTCAATCTCATGTCAATCTTGAGTACCTATAGAGTAGTATTGCATCCTTCATATCTCCGAAAAGTCTTTAGTTTTATTATATTTATAAAAGAAATATGGGCTGTACCGAGTCTTTCCGGAAAAAAACGAGCGCCTGGAGGCGTATCGTGTGGGCGGAGCTAAAAAATGACGAGCGCACAAAGTGGTGACGTCCTCAAGCCTGGATAAGAAAACGCTACCCAGATTCAACTAATACATATATGATCCAGAATCGGATCCGGAGGCTGAAATAAATTGAACAGGAGAAACAGCAACAGCAGGACGTCCGTCTCTGTGGTATGTAATGTATTTAGTGTCCTGTCAACATTTGTGTGTGTTTGCTCGCAGTTTATGAGGACATGATTCGGTTTATGGACTATTGTATGCGACTAAACATTAGCAGTAGCAAGCAAAGCGATTTTGCACGTCAGACTAGTGTAACGTTATACATAGAACAACAATGGAGTAACCGTTAGCGCATTTGAATGACAAAGCACGCTTTGTGAGAACGCTAGATTTATTTTTGGGTGGTTTTACAATAATCAAACTGACACCTATATTGGTCAGCTAAACAAATGTATTTAAACACACACCATAGATCGCATGCTCCATTGATAAATTAACTATACGCGATCGTGTCGTTTACTGATGTTTACTCACGCGACGATAGCCAACAGCATAGACATTTGAAGCAGTTTTACTCACCGCCTGCTTCCAAAGCAAGACCGAACCTTTATCGCTGGGACCGCGCCGTCAAAAACACACTTCTTTGGTATGATTTGGTGAAGTCCTGACAGCAGTGAACGGTGGAGATCCACTTTGCGACGCGACTGAAGCGATGTTGTGAAGCTTCCCGTCATTTCTGCGTTCAAATCAGTTCAAATGCAGCGCTGCATTCCGGGAATGCTGTGCTGAAGCGTTGAAGTGGCTTGATGTCACCCATAGGAATAAAGTGGAGCGTGGCGCAGACTATAATGACATAAGTGTTCACGGACGACTGGATCTGCACCTGAGAGAGTGTTTATGGGCGTGCATTTCCTCTCTCACTCTAGTCACGCGCGCGCACCCTACCAGGAGAAGAGCCCATACGGCCCATACAAGGACCTTCCTTTCTATCGACGTCAAGCCGACCCATACTCGAAAAAAACTCTCAGAAACTTGTGAGAAACCGGAAGGAGTATTTTTGACACAGAAATACTCCATCAAACGTCCAACATTAGTTTTTGAAACTTTGTCTATGTTTAGGATGGGAATCCAAGTCTTTAACAGTGTAAAAAGCTCAGTATGCATGAAACAGCATTTCACCCCCCCTTTAAAGTTTTATGACCTTGTAGCTTCAAAATGGCCATTAGAGAGGTAGAATGGCTCGGTTTCACTGTATTCATCATATACGCCCCATCTCAGATGAGCCCATTCATGAACCAGGACCTTTCCTGCAAACAAACATTCTTGTTAGTAAAGCCAACAGATGACTGCATTAATGTTATACAGTAGGATAACAGATGACATTCACCTCTTGACCCATAAAGATTAATGAGTGAGTCGTCTCGGAGGAAGTTTGGGGTGAAATGAATGTACTGACCCTCAGCTCCACATTCACCATAATGATGAGTGTAGGGTTCATCACCGTGTTTTGGATTTTCATTATCAATTATTATTTTTGCCTGCATTTCATTTAGAAATTGTGTCAGCAGTATGTTATTGAAACAACTGAACATTAATATTTAACACATATGATGAAATGGCATAATTCTCTGTACCTTTTCAAAGGACTCTGTTCTTGCTCTGGTAAATTCCTTACTATTCCAGTGGGGTGGAACTAGAATCGTAGCTTCTTTGAAATAGACCTTTTTATCCAATGCTTGATGAAGATGAACCGACCCTTCAGTGACCATATCCTGTCAGAAAGAAAAATGAGGAAAAACTCAATTTGTATAGTTTTTATTAAAATAATTATACTTTAATTTGTTCATTCCCAAATACTGCTATTGAAACTTGATTATATTTCTTTCTTTGATTTTATTAAAGGACAACTCCGGTGAGAAACGAACCTAGGGGTAATTAACAGATGGTTACAGAGTAGATCGTTCTCTGGGATGCGTTTTCTTGAAAGTCGAATGAAAAGAGTTTTATCTCTAAAAACAGATTAGCTTATAACACTAGTCTATGGGGCACAGGGTAGACACAGGGTGGTAAAATTAAATCGCTAGTTAATACCACTAACAAGGCTCAAAATAGCCTCACGGTAACACGGTAGCATAATGAGGGTCCCTACATGCAAACCGAAGCATTGAGAACTTTGTAAGAGTACAAACAGTTTAATAAGAAGATACGTTGTAAACATAGTGCCTTACGCGTTCACGGACAGGCACCATCTCGAAAAACAGTCTCGATGAATCGATCTACGAGCGCTGTTCTAAGTGAGCTGGTCGATAGGAATTAAGTTTGTGAAATGTAATAACATGGACATTTATTTATTTATTTATTTATTTTCTCTGTTGTGTTCAGTGTTTTCTTCCGGAAACAACGGACCATATGAGATTCCAAGTCACAGTTCATCACTTAGCAGAGCTCTCGTCGCTCGATGAGTCGAGACTGTTTTCCAAGATGGCGCCTGTCCGTGAACGCGTAATGCACTATGTCTATAAACTGTCTTCTTATTAAACTGTTTGTACTCTTACAAAGTTCTCAATGCTTCGGTTTGCATGTTGGGACCCTCATTATGCTACTGTGTTAGTGTGAGGCTATTTTTAGCCTTGTTAGTGGTATTAACTAGCGATTTAATTTCACTACTCTGTGCCCCACAGACTAGTGTTATAAGCTAATCTGTTTTTAGAGATAAAACTCTTTACATTAGAGTTCCATGAAAACGCATCCCAGAGAACGATCTACTCTGTAACCATCTGTTAATTACCCCTAGGTTCATTTCTCACCGGAGTTGTCCTTTAAACATGCCCTAGAATGAAAAATTGAATTAACCTTGGCATAGTGAAATAATAAGAGTTCAGTACATGGACATCACATACTGAGTCTCAAACACCATTGCCTCCTACTTCATATGTAAATCTAATGCATGAAAAACACCACAGAAAAATAAGTGATTCTCAGCATAACGCGAACCGTGACGCAAGCGTTTGGGATAATTTATATGTACGCCCCCAAAATTTGCATCTGTCCAAACATGTTCATTGTCAGGCGAAACTGACGGAGCCGAATCATCGGGACTGCAGGTAAATAAGACACTCGAGGATAGCAAAAACTGCAGATCATGGATCATAAGCTGTGCAGGGGACGTGAGGACTTTTCATATGTCAAAGTCATGGTTGATGTTTATAATCAGATACCACAACAATTTAATTCAAAATTGTTTGTTTGTTCGGCCTATTTCAAGCAAGCTCCGCTCAGCTTCTTAAACTGAAGGATGGGGTTACTGTATTCCTGGCAAGCAGTAAGTAGTAATTTATCCACTTATTGACTAGCTGTTTAAAAAATTTCTGATTAAATTGAAAGTTTCTTAGAGATGTGCTCGCACAGTAACAATAGGAAACTTCACGTACCATACAAAACTAAATAGTGTGTCTAATGACAAAGGTTAATATTATTTTGTATTACAAAATACAACCGTAGATCCGTTACTTACAGATCGTTCACTCAATCCTTTTAGCAAATGTCACCTTTTCCACCATATAAGTTAAAATGACAGTCATCTGCTAAGCCTATTCATTTTGTAAAAATATAATATATTTATATTTTTGAGAACTGAAGTAGGCCTATGATGTTTTCGCATGTATTTCAGAGTACATCACAGTCACTGCGTGGCCTACATTGTGACTAACGTTATATAAACATGCAATATCGTTGACAAAAAAAGACAAGTCTAAAATGTAGACTGAATGACACTTTAAGCAGAACATCTCAAATGGAGATTGATGAAATGCAGCTTACTTGTTTATTGGTGTTTTCAGATCATCCAGTTGCGAGGGAGATGGTTGCCAGATTGGACATGTTTAAGTAAAACACTGTATAGTAAACGTGTTCTTTTCCCAGAAAAGCTCTGTTTGAGGGATTTAAATGACTGAAATCTGGCAACCGCAAGCACGCAAGCTCTTTCTCGCGGATCGGAAAACACCAATAAACAAGTAAGCTGCATTTTATCAGTCTCAATTTGAGATTTTCTGCTTAAAGTGTCACTCAGTCGGTCTGTGTTCTGTCAGGACTCACGAGCCATTTCATGAACAGCTGAACTACTGTGCTGTGAGCGGCTGAAATAAGCCAATCAGAGCAGAGCTTAACATTAATATTCATGACCCTTCCAAATAAGGCAAAAACAGAGCATTACATCCTATGGACAATTTATAGGGTTGTAAATGGACCTGTAAACTGTATCTGGACAATTTTTGCCCTTACATAAGCCACATACCCTCTATGTAGATATCAGAGAACAATTTAACATATTGTTTCAAATCATTCTAGGGCACCTTTAAAACTGCAACAAAATATTATCTTTGACAAAAGCCACTAAAACTATTAATGCATATTTTGCTTAATAAAGTATATATTCACCTTTATTTTATCAATCAGCGTGTTATCATGTGGTACTTTTGAACTGATAGCAATGATAATGTCAACATAACCATTTCCATCTAGTTTGATTCCAGTGGAGGTGGACGACAGCAACATCCATAATAAGACAAAACCCTTCTTTGAGTCCATAGCTGTAGAGTTTAGACGAACAGCAACTCCAGAAACCCTGTTTTGAACCATATCAAGTCAAATATTAAATTGAAGGACAAGAAATTACTGAATGTTTAAAAAAAAAAACTATGTTTAAACATTTGTTCAGAGATAAAGTGGGTGTAGACCATGATATGTTGGAAGAATGTAATCAATCACAATGACATGCACTAAGACTATTGTACTTTTAAGAGTATATTTTTTGGAAGTTACATTTACTTTACCTCGTAAGTTTCTAATGAAAATACTGTGCTTTTAATTTGTTACGTTGGGCGACATTGCACTCGTTAGTTTATTATGTGGGCTATATCTGGATTTTGCACACACAAGTGGTAGTATTAGTTTAAATGTAGAAATACACCTTTGTGCATACATTAATAATCAGCACCAGGCGTGTTCACTGGTAGTTGTTAGTGTGTGGGTTGTGAAATGCTTGAAAACACAAATTGAAAGTCTCAAATCCAAATGAATCAAATGAGATCAAAGCAGAAAACACGTCAATAAATGCACGTGTTACATGATCCACAAATGCACATCTTCTTTGTGGTATGCACAAATTATACACAAATGAAAAATAAAACATTTCTATTCACAAAAATGTCTCTATTTGTACAAACTGCAGCACATTCATGCAATTCTGTGTTCAAAGTTGAAAGGCATTTGTGGATAGTAAAAAGTTTATGGATAATTGTGCACGCATGTATTAATCATTTTGAGATTAAAATCATCCCATAGACTACTTTCACTTTTACTTTCAGTAAATATTTCTACAAGTACTTACTTGAGTACAGTTTTTGCATATTCTACCCACCTCTGACCAATAGGCAGTACAACCTTAGTGGTGAATCTGGTGAACAAACGGACCACAGAGGTCAAGAGTAGACAGAAAAATCTCTGTTCCGTTCTGCAGCGGTCTCAGCACACGAAGCTCACAGACACCAGCATGTGTCTGTCTCACCCAACAGATGACAAGCCACACGAACAGCTCCCCGATCCGCTGCACAGGTGCGACGGGTTTGAGATAAGATTTATCTTGATTGGTGGTATAAAATGTCAGCCCTATCAACAGCAAAATGTGTAAACAAATGTTTTAACAGTTCGCACAATGCATATTTACATATTACAATACATATTTACTTAGCTATTGTATTGTGGAGTGACACTTTCATGAACTTTTCTACACTACTGATTATAAAATGGTAAATATTACAATAGGGACCATCATTATGCTACCGTGTTAGTGTGAGGCTATTTTGAGCCTTGTTAGTGGTATTAACTAGCGATTTAATATTATTTACTCTGTGACCCATGGACAAGCGTTAGAGGCTAATCTGTTTTTAGAGATAAAACTCTTTATATTTGATTTTCATGAAAACGCATCCCCGAGAACGATCTACTCGGTAACCATGTGTTAATTACCCCTAGGTTAATTTTTCACCCGAGTTGTCCTTTAACTGCCTGTAATGCTGTGAAATCTGCACATGAACTCTAGGACTTGCTTGGCTCGTGGCAGCATTGTGTCAGCCTGTGAACGCGCTCTAAAGGAAGGCCAGAGCGTAGTGGTGGACAACACTAACCCTGACGCTGAGTCTAGAAAAAGGTGCCTACCTCAGTTTCCAAAGCAGATGCTTGTTTTATCTTTTCAACTGAAATGGCACCGTCAATGATTTTCTCCACAGATATGTAGATGTCAGTCAAAGCGCTGGAGTCCCCTGCAGGTGTTTCAACTTCACAGCCAGTCTGGAACAAGCAAAGCATAACAACAGGGTACGGTCTTTACTGTATGTATATTTTTGTATACAATATTGGTTGTAAATTATTTATGATTATTATTTTATTTTAAATTGTGAAAATTCACTTCTCTGATGTGTTTACTGGCATGGCTGGACCTACCATTGAGCTTGACTGGGCTGCAGCCCAAATGGACCCCAGCCAGTAGGAGGCACCTTTGTTACTGTTACGTCCCTCATTAATTAGATGTTAAAATGTCTAGCATAATATCAGACATAACCCAATAGAGATGTGTGCGTGACAGATAGTGGAAAATGAACGAGTGACACTCAATCTCATTTGAAAAGTATTTAATGTGAATATTATTGTAAAGTAATTTAGTGAAAAGTAATAATATAGAAAGTAAATTGGCAAAGTACACGAGCAGTCAGGATCAAACAGACATCAAAAATGGGGAGAGAGAAGGAGCAAACGAATGGTGCTTAAATCAAAGAACCAAACATAACAAAACTTCTCTAACTAAAGATTCAAAACAACTAAACTAACTAACAAAAAAACGATGTAGAAAAAAACATCTTTGACGTCCGCAAACCATAACTAAACTTCCAAACTAAACCAAAATCAAAACATACATAACAGCACCACTCCTGAGCCTGGTGTACATGATTTGAGCTACGTGTGTGTGAATGTAGGTCGCGACCTGCTTACTGGCTCACACCTCTCAGGCGCGCTGGAAGCCTTTGTCGGTGGCGACCAGACAGGTGTTGTAGAACCCCCCTTTACCGTCAAAGAGCACAGACGGACCCACCGCCCCAGATTATTGTTGTTTAAAATGATTTACTTGTTAAAACGCGATCATACCATGGGTGTCAACTGTGGGTGGTCTCAGAATTTGTTTTTGCTGGAGTAATTGCGCTATTGATTGCGCCAGACAAAATTACGGAAATCACTGAGTTATTTGCCCTGCCTTTTTCCGAACTCGCTCTACTCCCTTTTCACATCACAGATCAGAAAGGCATTTATTTTCAATAAAATTTGAGAAAATATTAGAAAAGTGGAAAAAAAGAGTCACCTAATACGTTTTTCTCGGTTAGGGGTAGGTAAACAGACGTGTTGAATTAGTGACGATAAAAGTGAGTGGGTCCAATATATCATTGGTCTTTAAAAGTGGGTGAGTCTTGTCCTCACGACACACAATGGTTCCGACGCCCATGGATCATACACAGACACACGTTAATCATCACTCATAAAGCATTCTTTTTATTTGTGTTCATAGGCTACATACAATATTCAGCATCTGCCAGGGCTTTTAGTCCATCATGTGCGCATATTTGGAGAAATAATGATTCATAATCACGTTTGTAAAATATCATGCGTCCCGACCTCAGCAGACTGGTGAGAGTAGGCTAACTTATACCGTCCAGCTCACAAACCTCGCGGATGTCTGAACAGAGTTTGTTTCGGTGTGGTCAGCGTCGTTGTTGTTTACATACTTTATTTGAGAAGATTTCCAAATTTTACTTTTCCGTGTAGTAACGTTACTCAAAAAAAGTCTACAAATACGTTTCTACTGCTTATTGCTAACCATGACCAAACGAGAGCGAGCTAACTTAGGTGACATGATGTGATGAAAGCACTTCCTGATGAATTATTAAAATAATTATTAATTAGTTATATATCCACGGCCCATTATTTTAATCCCATTAAAACACAGTATGTTATGTCAGTCTATTTTAATTTATTTTATTTCATTTCATGTTTTAAATACAATATAATTTTAGTCCACAGCCCCCCACCAGGGGGGGTGATGCTATAACGAGGGGGGCTGCAGCCCCCGCAGCACCCCCCTTCCCGCGCTACTGACCTCTCTCTTACCCCTTTCACTGTGGGAAGTGAACAGATGACAGGACACTCAGAAATTAGGGATGGCTGACGCGAACCTGACGTTTCAACCTCAACGCTGTGTCGAGATCCCAAAGCCCCGATGTTTCGAAACGCACCATGTCATGTGACTGTCGCTAAACGAAGCACCGAAGTGTTTCATCAGGTGCGCCTGTCGAAACTGCTTTGATTAAAAGGGGCGGGAACAAACCACAGTCTCACATCGGAATGAACCTCATTCCCACAGTTTACAAGTGAAGTTAATCCATCTTCACCTCATGGGTTTTGTAAGAGAAGATACATTTTGTGATATAATTGAGATTTATAGTCCACTTTGGTTAGTTATATTTAGACTTGGCTCCATTTGGAAACACCACATAAAGTGAGATGTGTGTATTGTGTTGGCCCAGAATGCATGATCCATTAACTTAATTTTCAGTAATTTTCTCTCATTTGTATAGGCCTAGGTGACCACCCGTCCCGCGTAGCGCGTGCGCGCACAGCGTTTGAAGCCAAATTTATGCGTCCCGCAAATTGAGACCGTGTCACGCATGCATGCTTGCTCAAAAAGTTGGTCGCTCTATATCCTCGTGCCTCAGGTAGCCAAACCAGCATTACTTGACAGTTCAGCACACTACTGTTGCCACACACACAGCTGAACTGCTGTTGTCATTCTGATGTCTGAGGCACCGCAATCATCAACTAAAAAGGGAAGGAGTGGGTACAAGAAAGACTGGGAAAATGAATATTTGTGACTGAAAGGTGTTGACCGAGAGACCTTTTTTTGACCTTTGCAAAACGTCTCTCTCAATCGGACATGGATCAAATACGATGTCAAACGACACAGACTCAAACTGCAAAAAATGCTTTTCTTAGTATTTTCGTATTACGCTTGTTTCTAGCCAAAATATAAATAAAAAATATCAAACAAAAGTAATTGTCTTGTTTTGGGAACAAATACCTCTATTTAAAGAGTTTTTGCTTAAAATAAGATAATAATCCAATGGGGTAAGAAAAATAATCTTAATTCAAGCAGAAAACAAGATTATTTTTCTCACCATTGGCATATTATTTTGCCTAATTTTGAGTGATTTTTTCCCCCAAAACAAGACAATATTTTTTACATGTCTAGTAAATGTTTCTTAATTTAAGAATTGTTAGATATTTAGACTTAAAACAAAACAAAAATACTAAGTAAGAAATTATTATTATTTTATTTTATTTTATTTTTATTATTTTTTTGCAGTGCAGACTTTATACTAACATGGAAGTTCACCATCCTTCCCCTCCTTTTCATTCCGTGAACCTCTAGAGTTCACTTTACTTTTAGTTTAACTTTAACTTAACTATTTATTTATTTTTCTGTTCCTGTGGTGTTGAGCAACTACAAATTATGCTAATAATATAATTTGATATTATAATTTATTTAAAGTGAATAAATTGTAATGAAAAATAAGTAAAGTAAAATAGCTAAAGTAAATCGTAAGTGGAAGTGCATCTGTCAATTCATTGAATGTTCAAAATATTGTGTCAAAAATACACATTGGTTGGCCTAATGAGCATACATCAGCAATTAGCCTACACATGTTTAGGGGAATATGGCATTATTAATATACCATGTAAGGTGCTATGTGCTAGAAATGGGTAAACCACTATCTGCCCGTCTGCTCGTGGGGTGGCAGTGTCGCACATTGTCCCTCAGAAACATCCCTTTGTCCCCCCTTGAGCTTATTAGCAGGTGGTCACCCCTATTTGTATGTACTTACTAAAACATATTTGTGCATGCCAGCAACAAGTGTCCCACCTTGTGAGATATTTTTTTCAAAGGCTGGAGAAATTATAAGTTGACTAAGTCCTTCACCAGCAGAGCAATTCAAATTTTTGAATACAAATGTGATGTAACAAATGACACATTGTGGCTTTATTTCTTTTAATAATCTTAATTTTTAATGACAGAGAAACAAAAACAAAAGACTAAAGTTATTTACAATGATGATGCTACTGGTTACAAAACCAAGTAGTTGTCAGACAGATGATGATAACGTGTTTTTTACATACATCACTGTCAAGGTTATTTCAGATCAATACACGCTGGTGTCCACTAGATGGCATCATGGAGACGGGTGTTGGGTGTTGTTTCGAAGCTTCGGCACAACTGTTTCAGTGCTTCCAGAAGCCTCGGCCTGCCCATCACTATCAGAAACTCTCATAAAGTAACCAGGTTTGATTAGATCTTAATAAGTGATCATATATCATGCCTCATCATTGCTTTACAGAGAAGGATAACTTCTATTATTTTTCCACTAAATTATGCGATCTGAAGAGTTTTGAGCGCTCTTTTTCAGCTATAATCACACTATTCTGGTAGTGGCAATAGGGAGGAAATGTCCGCAAAATAATAAAAAGGCAACACAGTGTTTAGTTTATCAAAGTATTAACGTATCTGAACAAATTAGACTTGTGAATAATTGAATTAGGCTACTAATTTGTTTTTCATAGTTAAAAAGTAGACTTGTTTCATTTATTTAATATTTCTACATTAAAATGTTAAATTTAAAACATTAATCTCTTAACTTACTTTATGCAATTATAATTTGATGTGTACCTCCATGTCTAAACAGTACATGTAAATCCAAAAATGGACTGTATTGATACTGACTTACTTTTACTGGTAATAATAGCCATGCGATTGAATTCATTGATTCAATTAAAGAGATATGACAATAAATGTAAAAATACTGTTCATGGCTTTATCGCTCCGTGTTATTTCAGAGTTTTGAGCTCCTCTCAAGTTAGAGAGCACTTAATATTACCTTTAAACTTTGGCTAGGCATGTTGAATATTAATTGTTCTAGGAAGCACAAAACATGTTTAAATTTGTGTTTATTTTGTGCCATTCCGTAATGATGTTGTAGTTGTTTTGTAGCGTAGGTAGGGCTCAAACATGAACTCCTCAGCCCCCTCAGTCCTGCCCTGACCATAGAGAAGAAAAGACTATCACAACTTCTGTTTCATGGTAACTTTAAAAATACAATTCTGTATAATCAAAATGGTTCCATTTTACCAAATTATCAATTGAAGCACAGAAATGCAAAGTCAGTCACTGAGTGATGTTATCTTGTTTTCTTGCTGTAGTTTCGTGAGATGGTTCCTTCTGCCACCAAGCACGTTCATGTCAATGATATGGTGTTTCACAGCTACAAGTGAGTGAACGGAGCAAACCGAGCTTATTCCACTCTACCAGATCATCATTATCTTTATTGGTTAACTCATACAAGCCCTTTGGTTTCTTTTTCTTGTTCTCTGAATAAAATTGTGGCACCCAGTTTGTCTGAAGGCTTTTCTGACTGCCTAGTTTGCCTAGTGCCTAGTTTCAGTGACAAAAGATCAGAGTTCCTCTTCAGGCAGTTCTCTGAGGGCTGAGTCTGAAGTTTGAGAATAATGAAGAACAAAAAAGGCGACTGAACTCAGCAGAAGACTTCTAGAAGCTCATTAAAATATCTGACAATGCTAATTTAAATATTGTGTTAAATGTTTTTTTTCTTTTCAATACTAGTGTTTCGCTGTCTTTAATTTGGTACTTTTTAAATGTGGTGTTTGGTAAACGTATTCATAGCTGCTAAAATCGACCATCATACAAGACAATACAAATAAAACTCTTTTATAAATTGAGGAAACCATTGCTTGTTTCAGTCTGATTAAATACAATGAATGTGCTTCAGTATTTTTCAGGGTATTTTTCATTAGTAGTAGTATTAATATTTTTCATTTAATTTGGGTGTGATTTAAGTTTTTCTTTAGCCTAGAAATGTAGATGCACCCTAGGGGCAGCAAATCTAATCTGCGCACCAGTGTCATCTAGCAACTCTCAATAAACACAGAAGCTGGCGAACAGCAGTCTTTCGAATTAGCTTTGACCGCGACTCTGGAAGACTTGAAGTTAAGCTTTTCTCTGAGAAAAGAACAAAGAACGGCACTGAAGTCATTCTTAAAAAGGGAAGATGTGTTCAGAGTTTGGCCGACCGGATACGGCGAATGTTTAATCTATCAACGAGCTCCGTTTCACCTTCGTTGCTCTGGTTGGTTTTAGCGCTATCCTATCGCGTGCAGAGGGAGTCTAAAAGACAACCGTTTATCCCGCCCCTCGGATTGAGTCCTGTCTATGGTGAGTTTCCAGACCAAACATCTTGATGTGGGTCTGGCTTGTCAGGCTAGTTTTTCTTGGCAGTAAAACAAGATTTTATTTAGATCTTGAGATCATTTTCTAAATTTTCAAAAGCTCATATTCTAAATGTTGTGTTTGTGTGCTGTAAATCTCCCAGCATATATATATATATATATATATATATATATATATATATATATATATATATATATATATATATATATATATATACCCAGCTGGCATTTTAACATTGAGCCACTGTTGAATCAACGTCAGGTGCCAGTGTTGGATAACCGTTGAATTTTGTTTAGATTTTGCAAATCTAAACAACGTTGAAATGGCAACGTCTTTCCGACGTCATGTTTCTCAACATAGGTGAATTTGCCAACATTGAAACAATATTGATTTTAGTTTAGATTTTGCAAATCTAATCAACGTTCAAATGGCAACGTCATTCCGACGTCATGTTTCTCAACATAGGTGAATTTGCCAACATTGATTTAAGTTTAGATTTTGCAAATCTAATCAACGTTCAAATGGCAACGTCTTTCCAATGTCACGTTTCACAACATAGGTGAATTTGCCAACATTGAAACAATATTGATTTTAGTTTAGATTTTGCAAATCTAATCAACGTTCAAATGGCAACGTCATTCCGACGTCATGTTTCTCAACATAGGTGAATTTGCCAACATTGATTTAAGTTTAGATTTTGCAAATCCAATCAACGTTGAAATTTCAACGTCACTATAAAGTCCTGCTTTTCAACATAGTTTTTGTTAAACTGTTTTCACTGAAGTATTGATGTGTTCAACAGTAACACCAAACACCTTGAAATGGATACATAAACACTAAGTTTGCAAAAACACACAGTCAGCTTGGAAGAAGCCAATTGGTCAAAGGAAGAGCAGGAAGAAGATTAATAAAGACATTTCACTGACGTAGGAAACATGCTTTATTACATAGCTGCAATTGTGCCAACCTTTCACATCAATTGTACACATGTCAAACTTTTACTTTACCCAAAAATTCTGTCATTAAAGGGTTAGTTCACCCAAAAGTGAAACTGAGGTCATTAATGACTCACCCCAATGTCATTCCACACCCGTAAGACCTCCATTCCTCTTCAGAACACAGTTTAAGATATTTTATATTTTAGTCCCAGAGCATTGTGGCGATCCGAATCATTGATTCATGGCTGTTTGAATCTTTATTTGAGGTTTGAAAACAAACGCAGAAGAGAAGCCAATGCTGAATAAAATCGTAGTTTTTGTTATTTTTGGACCCAAATGTATTTTGGATGCTTCAAGAGACTCTAATTAACCCACTGATGTCACATATGGACTACTTTGATGATGTTTTTATTACCTTTCTAGACATGGACAGTATAGTGTGCATACTGCATTATGCTCTGGGACTAAAATATAAAATATCTTAAACTGTGTGTGAAGATGAACGGAGGTCTTACGGGTGTGGAACAACATTAGGGGGAGGAGTTAATGACATCAATTTCATTTTTGGGTGAACTAACCCTTTAAATGACTCGCCTTGTCGCTCCACACCCGTAAGACCTTCGTTCATCTTCGGAACACAGTTTAAGGTATTTTATATTTAGTCCAAGAGCTTTCTGTCCCTTCATTGAAAATGTATGTACGGTATACTGTCACTTTTTATGTTGTTGTTATTTTTGGACCAAAATGTATTTTCATTGCTTTCATTGCAAAAATTCTATCCAACCCACTGATGTCACATATGGACTACTTTGATGATGTTATTATCTTTCTGGTCCTTCTGGACATGGACAGTATACCGTACATACATTTTCAATGGAGGGACAGAAAGCTCGGAGTAAATATAAAATATCTTAAACTGTGTTCTGAAGATGGAGGTCTTACGGGTGTGGAACGACATTAGGGTGAGGAGTAAATGACAGAATTTTCATTTTTGGGTGAACTAGCTTTTTTTAACCTTTAAAAAAAAACGGCCCAAACATTGGGCAACATTAAACACAGCTGGTTAAGTCTTCCTTTCTTGTTACTTCTTTCTGCTACCGCCACCAGTCCTCTCAGGTGCATATTTCAAGTCTTTGGCCATGTATTCGTCTACTTTCATTGGCTTTAAGCTCAAGACCACATCTGATGAGAAAAACAAAAAAAACAGATCAGTATTAGCAAACACTACTCTCTCAAATTAAAATATTTAGCAAATATCAACTTTTGTGGCATTGCCAATGATCAAAGTATATCAATTAGTATTGATCAACATGCAAAGTCATCGATAATCATGTGCTTGAGCGAGCAACAAAAGGCAGTTGGTAGTAACCCTTGCTGCAGGTAGAGAAGTTAGTCTAGAGCCCAGAATGGAGTATTTTATTATATAAAAGTTTGGACACATTACTATGTGTAATGTTTTTGAAAGAAGTTTCTTCTGCTCATCAAGCCTGCATTTATTTGATCAAAAATACAGAAAAAAAATGTAATATGGTGATCTTTATAATTATTAATTTATAATTGCCTCATGACTGATGAAAAATTTGCTTTGTGTGCAGTAGAATTTTGATGCATCACAATGGATCGTAGAATCGAATCGAATCGAATCGTTACCTGGTGAATCGTAATCGAATCGAATCGAATCGTTACCTGGTGAATCGTAATCGAATCGAATCGTGAAGGCAGTGCCAATGCACACCCATAATAATAAGCACGTGTAGTTCAGTAGCACCGCCCACTGACTCATCGGATCACGCTAGCCAGCAGCAATAAACATCCCGAAGAATAAAGCAAGATATTGCGCTATTCCTGGTTGTGCAAGAACGCAGTCGCTGCATAAGCTTCTTTCGGATCCTAATATTAGGAATGTGTGGTTGAACTTTAGCTTTGAGGAACTTGACAAGTCCTAGCTGACTTGGGGAAGATAATGGTGTTCAATTAATTTCACTGCAGGATCGTTTGTAAACAAATCTCACAATGCTATTTCTTCTATATTGGATCCAAACAGGAGGAATGGTGCAACACACTTCGTGAGTAAAACGTGTTTTTTATATAATAGTATTGCATTGTTATAGATCGTTTTGCTTATGTGTAATGTTACGTGTCTAACAGAACCTTTATCACGCTGGAGTCATAGACATGTATGGGCCCGCAAGGCCCAACGTCCCGGGGCTGTGTATTTTTCAGACAGGCTACCAAAACATAAGTCTGTCAGCAGGCCGATGAATCTCTTTATATTCCCTTCTTGATCTGTTGTTCACTCTCTCTTGACTTGTCATTTGAAGGGTGCACACGTGTATGTGTGTGCGCGCAGTTCACGCTTATATCGAACAATCGTGCGGGCGATGTAATACAAAAATAATAGTCCGATCAATTGCGGGTGGATGAGAAATAAATCAGTTTGTTTGATAAAGATGCACTTGAATCATTCCGGTTGCTGCTTTCAAAACAACCCTCCCTCATGTGAACTGAACTGACAGAGGCATAGATATGACAGGAGCTGAAGCTTATTAAATATGCAAATCTTATCCAATCCTAGCCGTGGCTATTTACTTCCAAGTCTCCAGTATGTCTGTAACGGATTCACAGAGGCAGGATTCAAAAGCAAGTAATTCAGTTTATTTGACGGATAGTGTCACAGAAGTCAAAACTCAGAACAGTGAAGAAGTCCGGATAAGACAGAGCAGTGAGAGAGGCTCTGTTGGCGACACGGGCAGGCTGTGAGCAGCTGTGACTCGGGAGGTCGGTACAGGTAATCCGGGAAGGGATCCAGCGTTTCACGGAAGGGGGAAACGACAACCAACACGGAGACACAAGGGGAAACATCCAACAACGCTCTGACAAAGACAAGAGAGAAACAGAGAGACTAAATAGGGTGAAGGTGATGAGTTGCAGCTGGTGCAGGTGATCAGCCACAGGTGCGTGATGAGCCAATCCCAGGCTCCGCCCTCACCTACATTCAACACGCACCCAAGAGTGAGACAGGGAATCCATGAACCGTGACAGTACCCCTCCCCCTAGGAGCGTCCCCTGACGCTCCCAGCCGACCTTACCTGTTGATTGTAATCATCAATAAGGGAGTGATCCAGAATGTCCCTAGCAGGAACCCAACTTCTCTCCTCCGGACCGTAACCTTCCCAGTCCACCAAGTACTGGAAACCTCGTCCCCTCCGTCTAGAATCCAGAATGCGATTAACCGAATAAGTTGGTTCCCCATCTACGAGTCGCGGCGGTGGGGGAACCGGGACTGGCGGATTAAGGTGGGAGTGAAAAACAGGTTTGATTTTGGATACATGGAAGGCGGGATGAATCCTCCTGTACGCCGGAGGGAGTTTGAGGCGGACTGTCACCGGACTAATGATCTTGGTGACAGTGAACGGGCCGATAAATTTGGGAGCAAGTTTATTAGATACGGAGCGGAGAGGAATGTTCTTGGTAGAAAGCCACACTTTTTGACCGACGACGTAAACGGGAGGCTTAGACCGGTGGCGATCAGCTTTAGCCTTGGTGCGCGCTCCCACCTGGAGCAGAGTCTCACGGGCTCTGGTCCATGTGCGATGACACCTCTGGATAAAGGCGTGAACAGAGGGGACCGCGACCTCGGAATCCAGACTAGGAAAAATAGGTGGCTGGTAACCTACACTACACTCAAATGGCGAAAGGCCCGTAGATGACACTGGTAACGAGTTATGAGCGTACTCAACCATAGAGAGTTGCTGGCTCCAGGATGAAGGATTCTTGGATACCAAACATCGCAACACTCTCTCCAGATCCTGATTGGCTCTCTCGGTCTGACCGTTGCTTTGGGGGTGATAACCCGAAGACAGACTAACCGTGGCTCCTAGTAATTTACAAAACTCCTGCCAAAATTTGGACACAAATTGGGAACCTCTGTCGGAGACCACGTCCATCGGGAGGCCATGTAACCGAAAGACGTGATCTACTACAGATACCGCTGTCTCCTTGGCTGAGGGTAATTTGGGCAAGGGAATGAAATGTGCTGCCTTCGAGAATCGGTCCACGACGGTCAAAACGACCGTCTTGCCCTGGGAGGGCGGGAGGGCGGTAACAAAATCTAGAGCGATGTGGGACCAGGGTCTCGAAGGAACAGACAGCGGCTGAAGTAACCCCTGGGGAGGTTGGTTAGATGTCTTACCAACCGCACAGACCGAGCAAGCCAAAACGAAACTGCGAATGTCGCGAGCCATAAGTGGCCACCAAAATCGTTGCTTTATTAAACTGCAAGTGCGGTTTACCCCTGGATGACAGGCAATGTTGGAGCAGTGACCCCATTTGAGGACCTCGGATCTTAACCCCTCCGGAACGAATAAACAACTCGGTGGGCCGCCGGGCGGGGGCGTTACCCCTTCTAAGGCCACTTTGACCTTCGATTCGATCTCCCATGTGAGTGTAGAGATAACTATCTTCTCTGGCAAAATACACTCGGGAGTAACCGGGCGTTCGGAAGCATCAAAAATACGAGATAAAGAGTCGGGTTTGATGTTTTTAGACCCGGGGCGGTACGAGAGAACAAAGTCAAAACGTCCGAAAAAAAGTGCCCACCGAGCCTGCCTGGAGTTGAGTCTTTTAGCAGATCTAATATATTCAAGGTTCTTATGATCCGTCCATACAATAAAAGGTACCCCCGACCCTTCAAGCCAATGACGCCACTCCTCCAACGCTAACTTGACGGCCAACAACTCTCTGTTACCAATGTCATAATTGCGTTCGGCAGGAGAAAGACGATGGGAGAAAAACGCGCACGGGTGCATCTTGTCATCTGAGGGAGAGCGCTGTGAAAGAACCGCTCCTACCCCCACCTCTGACGCGTCGACCTCTACCACGAACTGACGTGTGGAATCAGGGGCGACTAAGATGGGAGCCGAAACAAAGCGGCTTTTGAGTTTGGCGAATACAGCCTCGGCTGTATCGGACCACCTGAACGTCGTTCGGGGAGAGGTCAAGGCAGTCAGAGGTGCGGCTAGTTGGCTGAAATTGCGAATAAAACGCCGATAGAAATTGGCGAACCCCAGAAACCTCTGTAGGGCCTTACGGGAATCTGGACTTGGCCAATCCATCACAGCCTTAACCTTGTCGGGATCCATGCACATTCCCTCCGATGACACGATGTACCCTAAAAAAGGAACAGACTGTGCATGAAAAGCGCATTTCTCCGCCTTGACAAAAAGCCCATTCTCTAGCAACCTCTGAAGCACTCGTCTGACGTGTCGAACATGTTCCTGGAGAGACGAAGAAAAAATCAAAATGTCATCCAGGTAGACATATATGAATTGGTCGACCATGTCTCTCAACACATCATTGACGAGTGCCTGGAAAACCGCTGGGGAGTTGGAAAGGCCGAAAGGCATGACCAAGTATTCAAAATGCCCCCTGGGGGTGTTAAATGCGGTTTTCCATTCATCCCCCTCCCTGATGCGAACCAAATGATAAGCGTTACGTAAGTCCAACTTCGTGAAGACGGATGCTCCCTGTAACCTCTCGAAAGCTGAAGACATCAACGGCAAAGGATAGGTATTCTTTACCGTGATGTTATTCAGCCCTCGGTAATCAATGCAAGGTCGCAGAGAACCATCCTTCTTCCCCACGAAGAAGAACCCCGCCCCCGCTGGAGAAGAGGAAGGGCGGATGAATTTGGAGGCTAGAGAATCAGAAATATATTTCTCCATGGCCTCCCTCTCTGGAATAGAAAGAGAGTATAGTTTGCCCTTAGGCGGAGACTTACCTGGGAGTAAATCTATAGCACAGTCATAGGGACGATGCGGAGGGAGAGAAGCAGCTCGGGACTTACTGAACACTTCCTTCAGGTCGAGGTACTCCGGAGGCACGTTAGACAGATTCACCGTCTCACTCTGAAAAACAGAACGAGAAACAGACGAACAAGCAGACACCAAACAAGACTCATAACATTTATCACTCCACGCAGACACAGAGTTTTGTCCCCAGTCAACCCTTGGATTGTGTAACTCCAGCCAAGGGTGACCGAGGACAACGGGAGCCAAAGGGGAGTCCAGGATGAAAAATGAAATGCGTTCGGTGTGGTTGCCGGAAGTGATCAGTGTAAGTGGTTCAGTGGTGAATGAAATGTCAGGGAGAACTTGTCCGTTGAGTGCGTTGACAGAGATGGTGTTCTTGAGTGCAATGGTGGGTATGTTAAGTTTGTGAGCAAGGGCAGAGTCAATGAAGTTACCTTCCGCTCCCGAGTCGAGGAGGGCGAGGCTGGAATAATCCTGAGCTGCCCACAGCAATCTCACCGGGAGGAGAGTGGAGGATGAGGTCTTTTCCACGGAGATCCCGCCCGACAGTAGCCTTCCTTTTACCGCCGGGCGTGGTCTTTTACCGGGCAGGAGTCTAGCAGGTGTCCGTTCCCGCCGCAGTACAGGCAAAGACCACGGGATCTCCGTCTCGCCTTCTCCTCCCGGGAGAGCCGAGCTCGACCCACCTGCATGGGCTCCGGGTCGAAGGTGTAGCTGACCGCATCCGTAGCGCTGGCCTGAGGGCATTCGACACTCCCATGCTGAGGCTCCATCCTGGACCTCAGCCGACTCAGACGAGCGTCCACCCTCAAAGCAAGATCAATGAGACCGTCAATCTTCTCCGGAAGGTCGATGGCGAATATCTCCTTCTGGATGCGGTCAGCCAGCCCATGCAGGAACATGTCCCACTGTGCCTCCTCGTTCCACTTGCACTCGGCGGCCAGGGTGCGGAACTCGATGGAATAGTCCGAGACCGAGCGGTTACCTTGGCGGAGTTCTGCGAGTTGACGTGCCGCTTCTCTTCCGGTCACCGCTCGGTCAAACACCCTTCTCATCTCTGCCGCCAGCGTCTGGAACGAGGAGCAGCAAGGATGTTGGTTCTCCCACACCGCCGTTCCCCAAAGTGCGGCTCGTCCGGAGAGCAGGGTGAGGACGAATGCCACCTTGGATCTCTCTGTGTTGAAAGTCTGCGGTTGAAGAGCGAAAAACAAGGAACACTTGGTAAGGAAGGCTCTGCAATAATTGCTCTCACCGGCATAATTCTCGGGGGTAGGCAGACGTGGTTCCGGTTGTCGCGATGCAGATGGTGTGTGGGGAATCGGCGGTGGGTCGGGCACAGTGGGACCGACGAGTTGTTGCATCTGTTGGGTCAGCTCGGCCACCCGTGCCACCAAGGTGTGTACTGCCTGTCCTGTGGCAGTTAAGTTCGCCTCCTGCTGGTCCAGTCTCTCGTTGCTGCTGGTCAGTAGGGCGTTGATACTCGCTGAATCCATGGTTGGTCAGAGCGTTCTGTAACGGATTCACAGAGGCAGGATTCAAAAGCAAGTAATTCAGTTTATTTGACGGATAGTGTCACAGAAGTCAAAACTCAGAACAGTGAAGAAGTCCGGATAAGACAGAGCAGTGAGAGAGGCTCTGTTGGCGACACGGGCAGGCTGTGAGCAGCTGTGACTCGGGAGGTCGGTACAGGTAATCCGGGAAGGGATCCAGCGTTTCACGGAAGGGGGAAACGACAACCAACACGGAGACACAAGGGGAAACATCCAACAACGCTCTGACAAAGACAAGAGAGAAACAGAGAGACTAAATAGGGTGAAGGTGATGAGTTGCAGCTGGTGCAGGTGATCAGCCACAGGTGCGTGATGAGCCAATCCCAGGCTCCGCCCTCACCTACATTCAACACGCACCCAAGAGTGAGACAGGGAATCCATGAACCGTGACAATGTCACGCCCATCAAAACCCAGCGTTCAGAAGAGAGCCTCAAAGCCATTGTAGAAAATAGCCTATTATTTATTAGTTATGATGTTTTGGAATGTAAAAACCACACAAACGTCATTAGTTGACCTCAGACAACCGTGTACATTTTTTGTAAAAAGCCAGTTCATGCACTCTAAAAATGGCTGGGTTAAAAAGAACCCAATTGGCAATCCAGCGCTGGGTAAATATTGGACAGAACCCATGCTGGGTTAAATTAACCCAGTGGCATTTTAACCCAACAGGCTGGGCTGTTGAGAAAACCCAAAATGTAGTCAATTTTTTTTTGTTTACCATTAATGGATTTGCTATTATGGGTTATTCTTGTGCATTAGCCTACTGTAAAACTAGACAATCATGAAAGAACAAATGAAGAATGCATGTTTAGACTGTTAAAACAATCATTTTTATTGCTTGACAAATGGTACAATACACAAATGTGTTAAAATTGGCAACAATGACAACTACAAACCTAATATATTCTGTCAATTTATTCACGTTTAAATCAAACTTTTATTTTGACGGGTTGCCGTGACTTTTGAGTCTCTGTGTTCATGATATGACGCGCGCGCCCGTCATTCACACAGAGACGCAAATCATGGAGAAGTAATATTTAAATAGTATGTAATATACACAGAGACTCGTATATTTTCGGCTACAGTCTGGAGCCCTGCGTGACGCGACTGAACACAGCTGCGGGACCGAATATAGTCTACTTGTGAGTCGATGCTATACAGTCACATTTTTAACATTTCAGTATGTACTTGGTACTGAAGTACCGGTACTTGTGACATCCCTACATACAACCATGTTTAATTTTCGTAAGGGGATCATGGTTCTGTGTATCCCAGGGTCATGGGGATCATGGTCCCAGAGTGCTGTATCACCTCAGTGGGAAGTCTGTGGGAAGGAAAAAGTGTGGCAAAAAACGCTGCACGACGAGAAGAGGTGACCGGACCCTGAGGAAGATTGTGGAGAAGGACCGATTCCAGACCTTGGGGGACCTGCGGAAGCAGTGGACTGAGTCTGGAGTAGAAACATCCAGAGCCACCGTGCACAGGTGTGTGCAGGAAATGGCCTACAGGTGCCGCATTCCCCAGGTCAAGCCACTTTTGGGCTACAGAGAAGCAGCACTGGACTGTTGCTCAGTGGTCCAAAGTACTTTTTTCAGATGAAAGCAAATTTTGCATGTCATTCGGAAATCAAGATGCCAGAGTCTGAAGGAAGACTGGGGAGAAGGAAATGCCAAAATGCCTGAAGTCCAGTGTCAAGTACCCACAGTCAGTGATGGTCTGAGGTGCCATGTCAGCTGCTGGTGTTGGTCCACTGTGTTTTATCAAGGGCAGGGTCAATGCAGCTAACTATCAGGAGATTTTGGAGCACTTCATGCTTCCATCTGCTGAAAAGGTTTATGGAGAGGAAGATTTCGTTTTTCAGCACGACCTGGCACCTGCTCACAGTGCAAAAACCACTGGTAAATGGTTTAATGAGCATGGTATTACTGTGCTCAATTGGCCTGCCAACTCTCCTGAACTGAACCCCATAGAGAGTCTGTGGGATATTGTGAAGAGAAAGTTGAGAGACGCAAGACCCAACACTCTGAATGAGCTTAAGGCGGCTAACGAAGCATCCTGGGCCTCCATAACACCTCAGCAGTGCCACAGGCTGATCGCCTCCATGCCACGCCGCATTGAAGCAGTCATTTCTGCAAAAGGATTCCCGACCAAGTATTGAGTGCATAACTGAACATAATTATTTGAAGGTTGACTTTTTTTGCATTAAAAACACCTTTCTTTTATTGGTCGGATGAAATATGCTAATTGTTTTAGATAGGAATTTTGGGTTTTCATGAACTGTATGCCAAAATCATCAATATTAAAACAACAAAAGACCTGAAATATTTCAGTTGGTGTGCAATGAATCTAAAATATATGAAAGTTTAATTTTTATCATTACATTATGGAAAATAATGAACTTTATCACAATATGCCAATTTTTTTAGAAGGACCTGTATATACAAGCTTTCTACTGAGAAATGGAACTATTTATTAATTTTTACTTAATTCATAATGGGAGTGCACAAATCTTTTTTAGACATGGGCATAATTTGAACTTTAAATCAATGCTTTAGACACATTTATTTATTTGCAGGGTTATTGCAACAATAGCTAAATTAAAACTTGAACTTAACAGCAGTCGTCATCTGAGTGAAAGTTTAATTATATGAATTTTGAACAAGCATTTCCAATATAAACAATTCTAATTTCTCTGGGGGAGTACTCTGGATTCAGGCCAAAATTCAGAACCCTCCCCCAGAGACCATGCCGAATACGCATAATCTTTACTCTTTTTAATTTGATGTAAGTGTGAACTTTTAAGTGCTGGTTGTAGTATAAAAACTATAACGTTTTTTTCGTCTCAACGCCCATGTTGCTATCCCAACAATAATCCCCACAATTGCAAGACAAACAGAAATGGCAAGAAACGCCAACTTCAGGTCTAGATCTGGCATTTCTGTGGGTTTTGGATCAGGGAGGATCTTTGAAGCTCGAGCAATGTTTGAGAGTTGAGATTTTACATTTTCTTTGTCCTCAGACTGAATAGCAAAAAACATTGCGGTGCCATTTTTGATTGAGAAACTGAGATTGAATGAATGCTGTTCAACTGATCCGGCCTCCTGCGGTGGGACGGTTGTGTTGACTTCATGAGCATTGCTGAAGTTGAGTCGAAGCTCTTGAAGGTCATAGCTCCACCTGATCTCATAAGATTTAGCTTAAAAGTAAAGAAACACATTGTGAGGCCTATACAATATACATTATTTTTTGATTATGACATTTATTTTGTAATAATTGTATGCATTACCTCTCCCATGGTCAAGGTCTTCACCAGGAGCCGTCCAGATGAGAAGCACAGAGTTCTCCTGGATCTCAGCACTCAGATCTGTGATTTTATTAGGAGGGAAATTTAGTGGAGTTGTGCTTTTAAGAACCACCTCAAAACTCTCTCCGGTGGCTGTTCTGGTAAAAGTTCCGATTGCAAGTGATTCCTCTGAAACTGGAGGCTTTGGAGGGTTCAGCTCCACCACACCTAAAATTGGAGGAACCGCATGAATACATTTAAAGTCGAGGAAATGTTTGAACGGTTAGCTTTAGGAGTCTCGATCTCATGGTTTACCGTTCACCACATATCCAGGTATGTATGGGGCACCACCACTTTTTGGAAGAGTTAATCTGGCTTGTCCATTTTGATTCTTCACTCTTACTTTCAAGCTGCTTTTTCCTTTTTTCATCTGTGTGAAATATTTGGAATAGACGCCATCATCTTTGAAAGCATCAGCTCCTGTAAAACACTTCTCGATTTATTTGAGCACTTTTGGCTATATAGTTTAAATCTCAGTTGAGTGCACAAACTATATATTTTAAACAAAAATATTAGGTAATTTACCTGCTCCATTGTCCAGGAGTTGTAATATTTGTGTGGACCCAGAGTCAGACTCCAGGGTAGCCCACACTTCAGCATTTATTACAGCCTTGTAATTCTGACTGACCTCAGCAAACACTATGATGGGTTTAGTGCCGTCACTGAACTGCTGGTTTGTGCGGGTTTTGACAATGATTGGGGGAACATCAGCGCGCGCCGCTTGACTCGTTGCTGTTATAGTCAGAGACTGAAGTGCTTGACTTTGGATACTGTACTTCCAGTCCCCAGGCTAGTAAACACACAATAGTATTATTAATGAATGGAAACGTTTTAGGAAAGTTAATGACATCTTGTGCTGACTGTCATACCTCTGCAATTCCTGGAACTTTTAAAGTGACTGTTTTTGCTGATTGATCATGACGCATCTGTGCTTGATAGTAGGTTGAGCCACTTGGGGACCGTATGGAAATGTGAGGTAAACCTTTTTCATAGGTTATTGTAAAGCTTGTGTTGGTACCAATGGTCTGATCCACTGATATTGTCCCATTGAACCAGTCTGATGTTTTTATTCCCTGACTTTCTAACTAAAGTGGTGATACAAATGAAATATTAGAATATTAAAGTCATTTACCTTGACTGAATGAGTAATTACTTGTCAAACCTGAACTGGGTCTTTTGTTTGATCTCCTGTTGGTATTATTAGTGAAGAAAATCCATTCAGTAGCTGATTAGAGAGAATGTCATCACTGGCTGTGATAAATTTCCCACCTAATTCCAACATAGAACATAAGAGAAATATGCACTGGATAATAAACACGCATTCATAATATGACTATTGTGATTTAGGCCTACTTATGAGAGCTGTGCGTGTAAACCTCACTCCCCTGGTCTCAAGAGGCACATTAGACTGACGCTAAAGGCTGCGGTCTTTAAAATCCTTGTTAGCATGACTATACTTCCATGCCAGAGACGCTGGTTTGATTTTGTGGGTTGAGTAGGAACAGTTGCATAGTAGACCTATAATCTCGAGACCAGCCAAAAAAGGCCAATCTCAGGGACGGATGCGTCAGAGAACGCGTTCCTGCGTTAACATTCTGACTGGTAGCCTGAGACGGGACCGGTTCAAGAACCGCAGATCCAAGATCGGCCGTAACCCGCCGCTTTTCTTGGGTACAATGAAGTGAACAATGAACCAGCACGGCCCGCCCCGAGAAAACAATCATCCAACCTAGAAGGCTCGGGACGTGGTGGAGGGTTCCACTCAAGCCCGACCTTTTCGGCATCCCCGGAAAGCATAGCCATCAACTCGGGGTCCGACTCGACCGTTGCCACTCTCCCAGAGGGAGGCAGTACAGTCGAATCTTCATCCCCAGAGGACTGAAACTCCCCCTCCGATGCAGCGATCGACATCTGTTCGTCCGCGGGTGCCCCAAATGACACCGTCGGCCGCGCATGTGGGGGGCCGACGGGGTCTCCCGAAAACACCACCGGTTGCAGCACTCGTGAGGGATTAGGGTCCCGCGGAGGCTCACTCGATGGGTTTGTCCTAACTGTAATCCTCAGGTCACCCCGGCCATCCATCAAAGTAGGTCTATTCTGCTGGGCAGGAATAGACCTAGATTGAGCTATGGGTAGGGGGACTCCCCCTTCCCGGAGGAAGGCGAGTCTCGACCTCAGCGCCGCGATAGTCATGTTGTGCTGTAAGAGTGCTGTAAGCCCAGACACGTGCGCTTGTGACCGCCAGCGGGCGACAGGGAACGACCGCATCCAGAAACGCACGGGTGGAAAGACATCCTGAAAAGGACAGCACGTCACCCGTGTAGCTCTTTTTGTGAGGAAAATCTGCTCTTTTAGGTGTTGAAGCACCCAGGGATCGACCGCGGCAGAAATGACAGGATTTGTGTGCAGCCTGTTTTCTGCTCTCACCAGAAAAAGGAACACGCCCACCGAACCAACTGTGTGTGGTGTATGTGTGTGTGTGTAACTTGCTCAGTTTGCTGTGAAAACAGCAGCTCTCTCAGCAGCAGTGAGATCGCGGTCGCGCTGTCTCGTGCCATCTGGCCAACACAAGAGCGATTTCCCCCGGCACACGCTTTCTCTCTCTCTTGCTAGATAGCAGGCAGTCAGATGGTTCATCAACGCCGTTCGGCTCCGAAGTGAATGACAATGGTGCGTGGTGAGCGCCTCCGCTTTATACCCGCGCAACGGGGCGGGGTGCGCTATGCAAAGCACGCAAGCCAATGTCCATTGGCCCGTTTTCTAAATCTCGAAGCTGATAGGGTCTCCAGAAGTGATCCCCATTCGTCAGTCTAGTTCTGACGTACGTCGAACGTGACCAACTGAAAGGGAACTGCTGGTCTAAGTAATGAAATTAATTCATTTTTAACTGGGACTTTTTATCTGAAACACTGAACGTTATTATGCAACAATGTTACTTACCAGTTTTGTCAGCCATTTCCCTCAGTGCTTTATCTGCTTTAGCACCCAACGCTATTGTGTGTATAATAGCACCACTTTTAAGTGCAGCCGGAACACAATTATTAATATCGTCCGTCGCTTCACCATCTGTCAGAAAAATGATTTCATCCCCTACTACATCCCCATTGTCCTTTTTGAGTACCTTTAAGTTTTGAGGACAAATACAGAACATTAGCATAAAACAAACTGTAGGCTATATAGGCTACTGAACAAATCATAAACATATAAATATGGTACCTCCAAGCCTAGATTGAGGCCTTTACACATGTTTGTCCATCCGTCTGCTACTTTTGGCAAAAATCCGATGAGATTCTCTCGTTTGGACTCGTTGTCAATGGTAATCAAGGGGCTGAGAGTATTAGCATTAGTACTAAAGGTCACAATTCCAACACTGGCTTGATCCTCAATGATGTTCCGCAGGAAATATGTGGCAGCCTGCTGGAGTCGAAGGATTCTGGAGTCCTGGAAAATGTGGTATCAGTTTTCATGCTTTCTCAGTTTTCAAAATGATTGAGCTCACATCAGAGCACTAAAGGTTATAAGAAAGCATCTTTTGTTTTCAACACAGATTCCAATTGACAACGCAATTTAATTCACAGAAATTCAATTTGGCCAACTAAAAAATTTAGATTATAAAAAAATGGACATTTTCAATTGGAGACCTGACTTTTTTTAACAGTGATGTGAAGTTAATGTTTTTGCATACTTTTTCCATGCTTCCTGAGACATCAAGGACGAGACAAACAACTCGATGCATTCTCTGCACAACTTTGAAGGATGGTGCTGGTGGAGAGGACTTCATTGGTTCTAGAGAACGAAGTGCGTCTTTATCCACAGAATCCTCAAATATCACAGTCCATGCTGCTTTGCCACATTTTTTATTTTGCAAATTTGGGGCTTCATAATTGTGCTCTTTTTCACGACAAAATGTACTCACCTGAAACCAGATATTCTGAATAATCAATCAATTCTATATGTTTGCATGAATTCATTGCAAAAGATACATTTAGCATGTGTGGAAACATGTAAAATCTGTACTTACAGAGTCCAGGCTTGGGGAGAACATTATGGAAGTGTATGTTGTTTGATTTTTGTCAGGATAAAAATTGCACCGTTTAGTCTGTAGTGAAGTTTGTGGATAAGTGTGGCACGGTTGGCGTGATTCATCATAAATCTGACCTTTTATGTCTTTGCTACACCTAAAGATAGGAAGGAAATAAATAGTTGAGATCATTTCAAATGAGATTTTAATAATACGCTTTCTTTTTGTTAAAGTTTTATGACCTTGTAGCTTCAATATGGCCATTAGAGAGGTAGAATGGCTCGGTTTCACTGTATTCATCATATACGCCCCATCTCAGATGAGCCCATTCATGAAGCAGGACCGTTCCTGCAAACAAACATTCTTGTTAGTAAAGCCAACAGATGACTGCATTAATGTTATACAGTAGGATAACAGATGACATTCACCTCTTGACCCATAAAAATTAATGAGTGTGTCGTCTCGGAGGAAGTTTGGGGTGAAATGAATGTACTGACCCTCAGCTCCACATTCACCATACTGATGAGTGTAGGGTTCATCACCGTATGCTGGTTTAGCATTGTCAATTATTATTTTTGCCTGCATTTCATACAGAAATTGTGTCAGCAGTATCTTATTGAAACAACTGAACATTAAAGGTGCCCTAGAATGAAAAATTGAATTAACGTTGCCATAGTGAAATAATTAGAGTTCAGTACATGGACATCACATACTGTGAGTCTCAAACATCATTGCCTCCTACATCTATGTAAATCTCATGAATCCAAAACTCCATGGAAAAAAAAGTGCCTCTCAACATAACGCCAACTGAGACGCAAGCATTGGGGATCATTTATATGCACGCCCCCAACATTTGCATCTGTCCAAACATGGAGCGAAATGGAGCGAATCATCAGGTACAAGCTTGCATAGACACACTTCATGTTCCAGGCTGTTCAGGAGACCTGAGGACTTTTCTAACCTTCCCACAGATAATAAATGTCAACAGTCATGGTTGATATTTATAATCCGATACCACAACAATTTAATTCAAGCTCGTTCATTTGTTCGGCCCATTTCAAGCAAGCTTCGCTCAGCGTCTTAAACTGAAGAAAAGGGCAACTATATTCCTGCAAGCAGTAAGTAGTGATTTATCCACTTATTGACTGTTTAAACAATTTCTGATTAAATTGAAAGTTTCTTAGAGAGACAGCATTGTCTAGATTACAGTAACAATAGGAAACACCAAGTACCATACCAAACTAAATAGTGTGTCTAATGACAAAGGGTAATATTATTTTGTATTACAAAATACAACCTTAGATACTTTGCTTAGATCGTTCATTCGATCCTTCTAGCAAACGTCACCTTTTCCACCATATAAAATAAAACTATAGTCATTTGACAAGCCACATACCCTCTATGTAGATATCAGAGAACAATTTAACATATTGTTTCAAATCATTCTAGGGTACCATTAATATTTAACAAATATGATGAAATGGCATAATTCTCTGTACCTTTTCAAAGGACTCTGTTCTTGCTCTGGAAAATTCCTTACTATTCCAGTGGGGTGGAACTAGAATCGTAGCTTCTTTGAAATAGACCTTTTTATCCAATGCTTGATGAAGATGAACCGACCCTTCAGTGACCATATCCTGTCAGAAAGAAAAATGAGGAAAAACTCAATTTGTATACAGTTTTTATAAAAATAATTATACTTTAATTTGTTCATTCCCAAATACTGTTAATAAAACTTCATTATATTTCTTTCTTTGATTTTCTTTAAAGGTGCCCTAGAATGAAAAATTTGATTAACCTTGCCATAGTGAAATAACAAGTTGTTTAAGTTTGTTTAAGTTATGGTTGATGTTGAAGGGGGGGATTCTGAAATCCACTGCCGCTTCAATATACCTGTATATATTTATATCCCAATTAACTTCATAATCAAAACTTTAATCAATATTTATCCTGTATTATTATAATGATTCTATCTAGTTATGATTTTGTTTTAGTTTCTTGTTTTCTAAAGTGTGTATTTGGTCTCTGAGGAGTGACTGAGGGACTGGGCTAGAGATGTGTAATGTGTCACTAAACACTGGCAACAAGGTCATGTGTTTGGATTTGAGGTATCACACACCCCTAACATGTCAGGAGTGCAGTAACAGCGTTTGCTCACTTAGCCCGGCTTCCAGATATGAAATATGGATTTGTCTTTCATTTAATTTATTATGTTTTATTCCTTTTATATTTCCTTTTACTGAAACACTAAAGACTCAAAATGAATATTGCCTGTACTATTGTGTGTCCCTCTCACTAAAAGAAAGCACATGTTATCAGTATGTTTTGGTAAGAAATGGTTAGAACTGGAGCTTAATCAGCTCCAACCTTGGAGAGACTGTGTATCTATGTATGTGCGCAATATTCTGTGTTACAGATCAGAATGGTGTACAATGGGCACCCTAAGAGATGGGTGGACTTGTTGTTCTGGGCAAGCTGGCGCCTGCTCCAGATCTGGAAGGTCACTGCGGGCCTAATTCTGGGGTGAAAGCGTCAACAAGTGATACGTCAGTGGAAACATGCATCAGATTAACTGACTTGAGTGGAAATTTACCATGACTGTGCATGGTCTCTGAGCCAATCAGAACCATCCACATTGCAGTAATGACGTGGATAAGACCTTGAAAACGGTATAACTGTTGGGACAATTGTATGTACGATAGGGCGAGGCAACGAGACGGTGAGAGAGGGAGCGCGGCCTACGAACTCCTTGTGAGACTTGAAGCTGGCTTCTGCTTTTGAAACTGCAAACTATTCTAAGCACATTTTTCTTTTAATTAATTGCAATCCTGACTCTGTCTTCGTTTCTTCACTGCTGGTCCTGGGTCATAAGCTGTTAACCCCTAACAATGTTTATAAACAAATACCACAACAATTTAATTCAAAATCGTTCGTTTGTTCGGCCCATTTCAAGCAAGCTTTGCTCAGCGTCTTAAACTGAAGAATATCCAGATTGGACATGTTTAGGTAAAACACAGTATAGTATATGTGTTCTTTTCACAGAAAAGCTCTGTTTGGGGGATTTAAATGACTGAAATCTGGCAACCGCAAGCACGCGAGCTCTTTCTTGCGTGGGGATGATCTGAAAACACCAATAAACAAGTAAGCTGCATTTTATCAATCTCCATTTGAGATTTTCTGCTTAGTGTCATTCAGTCAGTGTGAGCGGCTGAAATAAGCCAATTAGAGCAGAGCTTAACATTAATATTCATGACCCTTCCAAATAAGGCAAAAACAGAGCATTACATAGGGACAATTTATAGGGTTGTAAATGGACGTGTAAAACTGTATCTGGACAATTTTTGCCCTTAAATAAGCCACATAGCCTCTATGTAAATATCAGAGAACAATTTAACATATTGTTTCAAATCATTCTAGGGCACCTAGAACGACAACTAAATATTATCTTTGACAAAAGCAACTAAAAACATTAATGCATATTTTGCTTAATAAAGTACATATTTACCTTTATTTTATCAATCAGTGTGTTATCCTGTGGTACTTTTGAACTGATAGCAATGATAACGTCAACATAACCATTTCCATCTAGTTTGATTCCAGTGGAGGTGGACGACAGCAACATCCATAATAAGACAAAACCCTTCTTTGAGTCCATAGCTGTAGAGTTTAGACTAAATCAACTCCAGAAACCCTGTTTTGAACCATATCAAGTCAAATATTAAATTGAAAGACAAGAAATTACTAAATGTTTAAAAAAAATATATGTTTAAACATTTGATCAGAGATAAAGTGGGTGTAGACCATGATATTTTGGAAGAATGTAATGAAGCACAATGACATGCACTAAGACTATTGTACTTTTAAGAGTATATTTTTTGGAAGTTACATTTACTTTACCTCGTAAGTTTCTAATGAAAATACTGTACTTTTAATTTGTTACGTTGGGCGACATTGCACTCGTTAGTTAATATGTGGGCTATATCTGGATTTTGCACACACAAGTGGTAGTTTTAGTTTAAATGTAGAAATACACCTTTGTGCATACATTAATAATCAGCACCAGGCGTGTTCACTGATAGTTGTGTGGGTTGTGAAATGCTTGAAAACACGAATTGAAAGTCTCAAATTCAAATGAGATCAAAGCAGAAAACACGTCAATAAATGCACGTGTTACATGATCCACAAATGCACATCTTTGTGGTATGCACAAATTATACACAAATGAAAAATAAAACATTTCTATTCACAAAAATGTCTCTATTTGTACAAACTGCAGCACATTCATGCAATTCTGTGTTCAAAGTTGAAAGGCATTTGTGGATAGTAAAAAGTTCATGGATAATTGTGCACGCATGTATTAATCGTTTTGAGATTAAAATCATCCCATAGACTACTTTCACTTTTTCTTTCAGTAAATATTTCTACAAGTACTTACTTGAGTACAGTTTTTGGATATTCTACCCACCTCTGACCAATAGGCAGTACAACCTTAGTGGTGAATCTGGTGACCAAACGGACCACAGAGGTCAAGAGTAGACAGAAAAATCTCTGTTCCGTTCTGCAGCGGTCTCAGCACACGAAGCTCACAGACACCAGCATGTGTCTGTCTCACCCAACAACAGATGACAAGCCACACGAACCTCGAACAGCTCCCCGATTCGCTGCGCAGGTGCGACGGGTTTGAGATAAGATTTATCTTAAATGGTGGTATAAAATGTCAGCCCTATCAACAGCAAAATGTGTAAACAAATGTTTTAACAGTTCGCACAATGACTGCATACATATTTACTTAGCTATTGTATTGTGGAGTGACACTTTCATGAACTTTTCTACACTACTGATTATAAAATGGTAAATATTACAATAGGGACCATCATTATGCTACCGTGTTAGTGTGAGGCTATTTTGAGCCTTGTTAGTGGTATTAACTAGCGATTTAATTTTATTTACTCTGTGACCCATGGACAAGCGTTAAAGGCTAATCTGTTTTTAGAGATAAAACTCTTTACATTTGATTTTCATGAAAATGCATCCCGAGAACGATCTACTCGGTAACCATGTGTTAATTACCCCTAGGTTAATTTTTCACCTGAATTGTCCTTTAACTGCCTGTAATGCTGTAAAATCTGCACATGAACTCTAGGACTTGCTTGGCTCGTGGCAGCATTGTGTCAGCCTGTGAACGCGCTCTAAAGGAAGGCCAGAGCGTAGTGGTGGACAACACTAACCCTGACGCTGAGTCTAGAAAAAGGTGCCTACCTCAGTTTCCAAAGCAGATGCTTGTTTTATCTTTTCAACTGAAATGGCACCGTCAATGATTTTCTCCACAGATATGTAGATGTCAGTCAAAGCGCTGGAGTCCCCTGCAGGTGTTTCAACTTCACAGCCAGTCTGGAACAAGCAAAGCATAACAACAGGGTACGGTCTTTACTGTATGTATTAGTACAGTATTTTTCAAAATAATAGCAGTACAATGTGACTAACCAGAATAATCAAGGTTTTTCGTATATTTTTTTATTGCTACGTGGCAAACAAGTTACCAGTAGGTTCAGTAGATTGTCAGAAAACAAACAAGACCCAGCATTCATGATATGCACGCTCTTAAGGCTGGGCAATTGGGCAATTAGTTGAATTAGTTGAAAGGGGTGTGTTCAAAAAAATAGCAGTGTGGCATTCAATCACTGAGGTCATCAATTTTGTGAAGAAACAGGTGTGAATCAGGTGGCCCCTATTTAAGGATGAAGCCAACACTTGTTGAACATGCATTTGAAAGCTGAGGAAAATGGGTCGTTCAAGACATTGTTCAGAAGAACAGCGTAATTTGATTAAAAAGTTGATTAGAGAGGGGAAAACCTATAAAGAGGTGCAAAAAATGATAGGCTGTTCAGCTAAAATGATCTCCAATGCCTTAAAATGGAGAGCAAAACCAGAGAGACGTGGAAGAAAACGGAAGACAACCATCAAAATGGATAGAAGAATAACCAGAATGGCAAAGGCTCAGCCAATGATCACCTCCAGGATGATCAAAGACAGTCTGGAGTTACCTGTAAGTACTGTGACAGTTAGAAGACGTCTGTGTGAAGCTAATCTATTTTCAAGAATCCCCCGCAAAGTCCCTCCGTTAAAAAAAAAGGCATGTGCAGAAGAGGTTACAGAGGAACATTTTGTGGACTGATGAGAGTAAAATTGTTCTTTTTGGGTCCAAGGGCCACAGGCAGTTTGTGAGACGACCCCCAAACTCTGAATTCAAGCCACAGTACACAGTGAAGACAGTGAAGCATGGAGGTGCAAGCATCATGATATGGGCATGTTTCTCCTACTATGGTGTTGGGCCTATTTATCGCATACCAGGGATCATGGATCAGTTTGCATATGTTAAAATACATGAAGAGGTCATGTTGCCCTATGCTGAAGAGGACATGCCCTTGAAATGGTTGTTTCAACAAGACAATGACCCAAAACACACTAGTAAACGGGCAAAGTCTTGGTTCCAAACCAACAAAATTAATGTTATGGAGTGGCCAGCCCAATCTCCAGACCTTAATCCAATTGAGAACTTGTGGGGTGATATCAAAAATGCTGTTTCTGAACCAAAACCAAGAAATGTGAATGAATTGTGGAATGTTGTTAAAGAATCATGGAGTGGAATAACAGCTGAGAGGTGCCACAAGTTGGTTGACTCCATGCCACACAGATGTCAAGCAGTTTTAAAAAACTGTGGTCATACAACTAAATATTAGTTTAGTGATTCACAGGAAAAATGTTTGTACAAAATAGTTTGTACCGTCAAAGGTAGACACTGCTATTTTTTTGAACACACCCCTTTCAACTAATTGCCCAATTGCACAGCCTTAAGAGCGTGGATATCATGAATGCTGGGTCTCATTTGTTTTCTGACAATCTACTGAACCTACTGGTAACTTGTTTGCCACGTAGCAATAAAAAATATACTAAAAACCTTGATTATTCTGGTTAGTCACATTGTACTGCTATTATTTTGAACAATACTGTACGTACATTAAAGTTACCATGAAATCAAGATTAACAATGCTTATTTTTGTATACAATATTGCCGTATCGGTTGTAAATGATTTATGATTATTATTTTATTTTAAATTGTGAAAATTCACTTCTCTGATGTGTTTACTGGCATGGCTGGACCTACCATTGAGCTTGACTGGGCTGCAGCCCATATGGACCCCAGCCAGTAGGAGGCACCTTTGTTACTGTTACATCCCTCGTTAATTAGATGTTAAAATGTCTAGCATAATATCAGACATAACACAATAGAGATGTGTGCGTGACAGATAGTGAAAAATGAACGAGCGACACTCAATCTCATTTGAAAAGTATTTAATGTGAATATTATTGTAAAGTAATTTAGTGAAAAGTAATAATATAGAAAGTAAATTGGCAAAGTACACGAGCAGTCAGGATCAAACAGACATCAAAAATGGGGAGAGAGAAGGAGCAAACGAATGGTGCTTAAATCAAAGAACCAAACATAAAACTTCTCTAACTAAAGATTCAAAACAACTAAACTAACTAACAAAAAAAAAGATGTAGAAAAAAACATCTTTGACGTCCGCAAACGCCATAACTAAACTTCCTAACTAAACCAAAATCAAAACATACATAACAGCACCACTCCTGAGCCTGGTGTCTAATACATGATGTGAGCTCCCTTTCTCACCCCCCTGACAATATAATGTCTGACGTCATTATATTGTCAGTGGCGACCAGACAGGTGTTGTAGTAGAACCCCCCTTTACCGTCAAAGAGCACAGACGGACCCACCGCCCCAGATTATTGTTGTTTAAAATGATTTACTTGTTAAAACGCGATCATACCATGGGTGTCAACTGTGGGTGGTCTCAGAATTTGTTTTTGCTGGAGTAATTGCGCTACTGATTGCGCCAGACAAAATTACGGAAATCACTGAGTTATTTGCCCTGTCTTTTTCCGAACTTGCTCTACTCCCTTTTCACATCACAGATCAGAAAGGCATTTATTTTCAATAAAAATTGAGAAAATATTAGAAAAGTGGAAAAAAAAGAGTCAAACACCTAATACGTTTTTCTCGGTTAGGGGTAGGTAAACAGACGTGTTGAATTAGTGACGATTAAAGTGAGTGGGTCCAATATATCATTGGTCTTTAAAAGTGGGTGAGTCTTGTCCTCACGACACACAATGGTTCCGACGCCCATGGATCATACACAGACACACGTTAATCATCACTCATAAAGCATTCTTTTTATTTGTGTTCATAGGCTACATACAATATTCAGCATCTGCCAGGGCTTTTAGTCCATCATGTGCGCATATTTGGAGAAATAATGATTCATAATCACGTTTGTAAAATATCATGTGTCCCGACCTCAGCAGACTGGTGAGAGTAGGCTAACTTATACCGTCCAGCTCACAAACCTCGCGGATGTCTGAACAGAGTTTGTTTCGGTGTGGTCAGCGTCGTTGTTGTTTACCAACTTTATTTGAGAAGATTTCCAAATTTTACTTAACGTTACTCAAAAAAAGTCTACAAATACGTTTCTACTGCTTATTGCTAACCATGACCAAACGAGAGCGAGCTAGGTGACATGATGGGGATGAAAGCACTTCCTGGTGAATTATTAAAATAATTATTAATTAGTTTATATCTTATCCACTATTTTAATCCCATTAAAACACAGTATGTTATGTCAGTCTACTTTAATTTATTTTATTTCATTTCATGTTTTAAATAGGCCTACAACATAATTTTAGTCCACAGCCCCCCACCAGGGGGGCTGATGCTATAACGAGGGGGGCTGCAGCCCCCGCAGCACCCCCCTTCCCGCGCTACTGACCTCTCTCTTACCCCTTTCACTACGGGAAGTGAACAGATGACAGGACACTCAGAAATTAGGGATGGCTGACGCGAACCTGACGTTTCAGCCTCAACGCTGTGTCGAGATCCCGAAGCCCAGACGTTTCGAAACGCACCCATGTCACGTGACTGTCGCTAAACGAAGCACCGAAGTGTTTCATCAGGTGCGCCTGTCGATACACACATCTCACTTTATGTGGTGTTTCCAAATGGAGCCAAGTCTAAATATAACTAACCAAAGTGGACTATAAATCTCAATTATATCACAAAATGTATCTTCTCTTACAAAACCCATGAGGTGAAGATGGATTAACTTCACTTGTAAATTGTGGGAATGAGGTTCATTCCGATGTGTGACTGTGTGGTTTGTTCCCGCCCCTTTTAATCAAAGCAGTTTCGACAGGCGCACCTGGCAATAGGGAGGAAATGTCCGCAAAATAATAAAAAGGCAACACAGTGTTTAGTTTATCAAAGTATCAACGTATCTGAACAAATTAGACTTGTGAATAATTGAATTAGGCTACTAATTTGTTTTTCATAGTTAAAAAGTAGACTTGTTTCATTTATTTAATATTTCTACATTAAAATGTTAAATTTAAAACATTAATCTCTTAACTTACTTTATGCAATTATAATTTGATGTGTACCTCCATGTCTAAACAGTACATGTAAATCCAAAAATGGACTGTATTGATACTGACTTACTTTTACTGGTAATAATAGCCATGCGATTGAATTCATTGATTCAATTAAAGAGATATGACAATAAATGTAAAAATACTGTTCATGGCTTTATCGGTCCGTGTTATTTCAGAGTTTTGAGCTCCTCTCAAGTTAGAGAGCACTTAATATTACCTTTAAACTTTGGCTAGGCATGTTGAATATTAATTGTTCTAGGAAGCACAAAACATGTTTAAATTTGTGTTTATTTTGTGCCATTCCGTAATGATGTTGTAGTTGTTTTGTAGCGTAGGTAGGGCTCAAACATGAACTCCTCAGCCCCCTCAGTCCTGCCCTGACCATAGAGAAGAAAAGACTATCACAACTTCTGTTTCATGGTGACTTTAAAAAATACAAATCTGTATAATCAAAATGGTTCCATTTTACCAAATTATCAATTGAAGCACAGAAATGCAAAGTCAGTCACTGAGTGATGTTATCTTGTTTTCTTGCTGTAGTTTCGTGAGATGGTTCCTTCTGCCACCAAGCACGTTCATGTCAATGATATGGTGTTTCACAGCTACAAGTGAGTGAACGGAGCAAACCGAGCTTATTCCACTCTACCAGATCATCATTATCTTTATTGGTTAACTCATACAAGCCCTTTGGTTTCTTTTTTTTGTTCTCTGTAGGAATAAAATTGTGGCACCCAGTTTGTCTGAAGGCTTTTCTGAAATCCTGCAGATTCATTTTGTGCCTAGTTTCAGTGACAAAAGATCAGAGTTCCTCTTCAGGCAGTTCTCTGAGGGCTGAGTCTGAAGTTTGAGAATAATGAAGAACAAAAAAGGCGACCGAACTCAGCAGAAGACTTCTAGAAGCTCATTAAAATATCTGACAATGCTAATTTAAATATTGTGTTAAATGTTTTTTTTCTTTTCAATACTAGTGTTTCGCCGTCTTTAATTTGGTACTTTTTAAATGTGGTGTTCATAGCTGGTAAAATCGACCATCATACAAGACAATACAAATAAAACTCTTTTATAAATTGAGGAAACCATTGCTTGTTTCAGTCTGATTAAATACAATGAATGTGCTTCAGTATTTTTCAGGGTATTTTTCATTATTAATATTTTTCATTTTGTTTGGGTGTGATTTAAGTTTTTCTTTAGCCTAGAAATGTAGATGCACCCTAGGGGCAGCAAATCTAATCTGCGCACCAGTGTCATCTAGCAACTCTCAATAAACACAGAAGCTGGCGAACAGCAGTCTTTCGAATTAGCTTTGACCGCGACTCTGGAAGACTTGAAGTTAAGCTTTTTTCTGAGAAAAGAACAAAGAACGGCACTGAAGTCATTCTTAAAAAGGGAAGATGTGTTCGGAGTTTTGCCGACCGGATACGGCAAATGTTTAATCTATCAACGAGCTCCATTTCACCTTCGTTGCTCTGGTTGGTGTAGCGCTATCCTATCGCGTGCAGAGGGAGTCTGAAAGGCAACCGTTTATCCCGCCTCTCGGTTTGAGCCCTGTCTATGGTGAGTTTCCAGACCAAACATCTTGATGTGGGTCTGGCTTGTCAGGCTAGTTTTTCTTGGCAGTAAAACAAGATTTTATTTAGATCTTGAGATCATTTTCTAAATTTTCAAAAGCTCATATTCTAAATGTTGTGTTTGTGTGCTGTAAATCTCCCAGTATATATATATATATATATATATATATATATATATATATATATATATATATATATATATATATATATATATATATATATATATATATATATATATATATATATTCATTGGTGGGCCGTCAGGGCCAGCAGGGCCTTCTCTGCTGGCCCTGTCAAAATCATTATATATATATATATATATATATATATATATATATATATATATATATATATATATATATATATATATATATATATATATATATATATAGTTACGATTATATTTCCAGAAAGAATGTATTTATTTTTGGTGTATTTTCCATATGTCATCATCTAAACGCATCACAGCCCCGAGGACCAGCACTAGTAGAATAGCTTGCCTTCCATTGAAGCTGCTATTTTCCATTGGACCATAGCTTTGACTGACGTGGGTCATTAGCCAATCAAAATTTGATGTGTAGTGATAGATAGAATAGAACGGCCCAGAGGCCCAGCAATGTGTAGGTGTGCTACCCACTGCTGATGTCATCAGCCGTCTGAACTTTTCGCGGGTTGTGAGAATTCTGTGTGAAAGAAACTATAGCCGCCGCGGGCGGATGACAGGCTGCGTGCGAATGATCGATCCTGATGTCAAGCCGGTAATGTTAGATAACAAGCTGTGTTTTTTCAGTTTCTTTGGATGTTCTGTTGGTCCGTATTTTTGTTTGTTTAAGAGTATTTGTGCCAGCTGATTTTTATTCTTTTCACCATTTGCCTAAAGTAACGGTGACACGTGAGTGCAGTATCATCTATAAATATTCAAATTGCCTTTTTGTCTCGCGTGTACTTTTTGCTTGCCCCCTACCCAACGAACACTATGAAAGCAAAGTTCGTAGTAGTATTGCGTACAGTGCATTATTGTATTTTGCGTGCGTGTGTGTGTGTGTGTGTGTGTGTGTATTATGACACACAGGAGAGGGTGAAATATGAGGACATTGGCCATGTCACTTTTCAAAATGCTTATAAATCATACAGGATGAGAATGTTTCCTGTGATGGGTAGGTTTAGGGGCAGTGTAAGGGGATAGAAAATACGGTTTGTACAGTATAAAAACAATAGGTTACTATCGTAACCCCGGTTCTCTGAAACATCGAGTGGAGAGATCCACCTATGGGAAGGGCATCCGTACCTGACCTCTGCAGAAGCATCCAATTGCACCAAGTCTGACAAGACAGGCAGGAGCGCGCAGCCAATGCCCTGTAAGGCCCCACCCCTTACCAGCGGGCATATATGGGCTGCATACGCTACTGTACATCAGTAAGTATATTCGCTTCTCGTGCGGTAAGCGGGGCAACGCTGGTGGATCTCTCCACTCGATGTTTCAGAGAACCGGGGTTACGATAGTAACCTATTGTTCTCTTTCATCATCTCGTTTCGAGATCCACCTATGGGAGAGACATGGACAGCTCCCCGATTGCCCAATACACTCACAGTGAGGTCCTGTTAGCCAGAAAAAGACGGTCACCCCGAGGGGCGGTGCACGACGCGTCTCATAATCATGAACTCGCCACACCGACGCAACCGCGTAACTGCGGTGTGAAGCAGGACATGAAACATAGGCTATGTGTGTCACACATAAGGAAGGCAGGGTTAGGAAGACCCCACCCCCCTGAGGTTCTGGTGACATCCAGCCTGTAGTAACGCACAAACGTATGGGGAGAAGCCCAACTGGCCGCAGAACAGATATCCTGCAGTGATACTCCCCTGAACAGAGCCCAAGAGGCGGCCAAGCCCCTCGTGGAATGAGCTCTGATGTTCCCTGGGGGTTGCACTCCCTTTGATTCATATGCCAAGATTATAGCGTCCACAAGCCAATGTGAGAGGCGTTGTTTAGACAGGGGATCCCCTTTGCGAGGAGGAGCCCATGAAACGAAGAGTTGGTCACTCTTCCGGAACGCGCTGGTCCTAGACACATACGTTTGTAACGCACGGACTGGACACAGGGCATTTAGCCTCTGATCCTCCGCGGAGGAAAAGGGCGGAGGGTGAAAAGCGGATAGCTCCAACACCTCCGATGTGAACGCAGGGAAACATTTCGGCATGAATGCTGGATTAGGCTTGAGGAAAACCTTATCTCCACCCAGAGAGAAATTGATGCACGAGGGGTGGACCGAGAGTGCATGTAACTCACTGACACGTTTAGCTGACGCCAAGGCCAAGAGCAAGGCTGTTTTGAAGGACAGCAACTTAAGGGGAATATTCCCCAGAGGCTCAAAAGGGAATTGAGACAGAGCTTCCAGCACCATGGAGAGGTCCCATTCAGGGATCGTTCTCCTAATGACTGGCAAGGAGCGACGGGCGCCCTTCATAAATCTGCGGATTAGAGAATGCTGCCCAACCGTTGAGCCCTCAAAACCCACATGACAAGCAGAGATAGCTGCCAGATAGACCTTAATAGTGGAAAAAGACCTGCCCTTATCCATAAGGTCTTGGAGGAAACACAAGATATCAGCGACTGAGCACTGATATGACGTGAGACCCCGCCCATCACACCACTCATCGAACACCTGCCACTTACAGCCATACAAGGACCGTGTAGAAACGGCCCTGGCATTCTGTATAGTAGCCACCACGCGCGGGGGAAGCCCTAACGCGCTTAGGTTCGTCCTCTCACGGGCCAAGCCCAGAGAGCTACCCTGTCCGGGTGTGGGTGATAAATCTCCCCGTTCGCTTAAGACAATAGGTCTGTGCGGAGGGGGAGGCACCACGGCTGGGCATACAACAGAGGGATTATCTCTGCCAGCCACGGCGCTTTGGGCCACCTGGGTGCTATCAGGATGAGAGAAAACCCCCCCTCTCTCGCCCTGGCCAGTGTGAGAATTATCAGGCACAGGGGAGGAAAGGCATACAGCAGCACTCTGGGCCACGGGTGGGCCAGTGTGTCCACCTCGAGGGGCGCGTCCAAGTCCTTTAGCGAGAAGAACATAGGACAATGGCTGTTTTCGCGCGAGGCGAACAGATCTACGGGCGCCCGTAGTCTCATCCATATCATGTCTACTATCTGAGGGTGGAGGTGCCAATCTCCGAAGAGCGGGTTCCCCCTCGATAGAAGATCCGCGCCTCTGTTCAGAATTCCCGGAACATGAGTCGCGCGTAACGACAGGAAAACTCGCCCGCTCCATACCAAACGCTTGTAAGCTAGGGCATGAAGCTTCGGCGAGCGCGCGCCGCCTTGACGATTGATAGCCACTGTCGTGGTATCGTCGCAGCGTACGAGCACATGATGTCCCTGCAGACGAGGCAGAAAATGATTCAGAGCCTTCTAATTGGTTAGAAGCTCTAAATAATCTATGTGCTCTGAACGTAGTTTGCTCGGCCGCAAACCGTTCACAGTTCTGCCCTCCTGGGTGGCACCCCAGCCTGTTAGGGACGCGTCCGTCGTCACGACTTTCCGCAACATGACAGTCCCCAGAGGGGTACCCTGTGCGTAAAAGTCTGCGCTCTTCCAGTGGCGCAGAGCTGCAGCGCAGGTGCGCGTCACTGTTACAGAGTGGCAAAGATCGTGTAACGGGCTGAAATGTAGTGACAAAACCCATTTCATGAACGCCCTCATCCTCAGGGGTCCTAGTGGCAAAAACTGGATAGCTAAAGCCATAAGACCCTGTAGCCTGAGACATGTGCGATATCGCACCCTCGCCCCCTCTCTGAACTGTGACAGACAGTTCGTCAGAGAGAGAACGCGCTCCTGAGAGAGACGCGCTCGCATGGAGACTGAGTTCAGCTCCATGCCCTGGAAGATCACCCTCTGACTGGGTGTAAAGCTGCTCTTGTTCACATTCACCCTGAAGTCCAGAGATCGGGTGTGCGCGAGCACACGGGAGGTGTCCTGCAACACCTTTTCCCACGAATCGGCTATGATGAGCCAATCGCGTATGTCAGGATCCGTAGACCAGACATTCTTAGGGGAGTGAAGCCCGCTTCCACACGCAAACAGAAAGTTCGGGGGCTTAATTTTTGCCCGAACGGAAGCACCGTGAGTTCGTAACAAATGCCTTGATAGGCGAAACGAAGAAACTTCCGGTGTGGTGGATAAATGCTTATGTGGAGAAAAGCATCTCTCAGATCGACCGATGTGAACCAGTCGTTCCGTTTCATGACACGGGCGAGCGAACCAAGGGTTAACATTATGAATCTGTATTTCCTCAAATGTTTGTTCAGCACCCTGGGGTCCAGAATAGGACGGAGGGAACCGTCCTTCTTTGTGACCAGGAAATAACGGGAAAAGAAACCCTGGTTTATCAGATTGTGGGGAACCACCTGAATCGCACCTTTGTTTAGAAGAGAGGAGATTTCCTCCTTCAGGACGTGGGCCGTGCTTTCCTCTGTGTGAGAAAAGAGAACGCTGCTGAAACGTGGATGTTTCATAGCAATCTGCAGACGATAGCCCTGTAATATCATGCGTAATACAGTAAGCCAGGCTGACACACAGCTCGTGTGAATGCTCGTCCAGGCCGTGCTGGCTTCGAGCATGCCTAGCTGGCTTATTTGTGATGCAATGGCGCCCTCTAGTGGAGAAACTAGGGACGACACGTGCAGGTTCACCATTACGAGAGAAAGGGTATTTCCCTACATTGAGAGGGTATCTCGCTGTGACTAATTCATTTGATTCGTTAGATTTATTGTGTTTTTTGTGTTTCTGTGTGTGTTGTGTTTTCTGGGAAACACTGGGGCCGAAGCCTTTATTATTTGGGTGAGGGGAACACAGTATGTGCAGTGTGGTTACACTGCTTTTGAACTTTTCCTCACGACAATCCCCTTGAACAGGGGGGAACACACATCGTCCACTAAACATATGGGCTGGGCAGCCACGGGAGGGGGACACCCTACAGCAGGAACCTTCCGTCCTTTGGACAGGGGTTCTGGGGCAGGGAGAAAGCCCAGAAAACTTCTTTCGAGGCTTTTCCTTGACCTGATTAAAATTACGTCCCGGGACCGGGGGGTTAGGCAAACGCACAGGGGGCGCCTGGCGTGGGACCGTCTTCCTGGGAAGATACAATATGAAGGCCTCGTGCTCCTTCTTGTCGTCGCATCGTTGTTGCATCATAGCAACTGCGGGGCCAAAGAGAGCCCGGCCGGGCTCTACCGGGGCGCCTGCGATACGTTTCTTTTCACTATCCGGGAGACCAGACAGGTTGAGCCAAAGCGAGCGCTCTCCTACCACGGAAAGCGCCATAGAGCGCCCGCAGGTTTGGACGACCTGACGAGCATTACGGAGAACGAGGTCGTTAACCGTGATGATCTCCTTCCACAGTGCAGGAGAGGGAGAAGATCCCTTATCTAACTGCTGGCCCAGATCGTCCAGGATCTCCGCTTGGTAAGCGGAAAGGAGGGAGGAGACATTCAGAGTCCTAACAGCCAAGGCCGAGGATTTATAAACGGCCTGGTGCACCGAGGCAGAAAAACGGTCCATCCTGTTAGGAAGGACCGGCTTCGGGGGGGCGGGCAGCCCTCCCTGGACTGGGTTGAGGTGTCTGGCAATGGAGGGCTCAATGGCAGGCGGTTCGCCCATGCCGCGAGCCGCCATATCTTTAACCTCCAGCCCCGCGAGACCGTGTTTAAGATCGAGCGGGTCGTTCCAGTAGTGCCTCATGTGCTTAGCGCACGCTGGAAGAACGGGAAAGAGTTCTTTCCTCGGGCCGGGGGGGGCTCCCAACACTTTACCGTCATAAATATCCCTCTCCTGGTCGGTGGCGCTCTGTGGAGCCGGCCATTTAATGTTGAGACGAGCGGCCGCTCGTTCACACACATCCAGGAGGATGGATTCAGGCAAGACCGCGGGGGCGCTAGCCTGGGGAATAACAGAGGGCGGGATGGCCTCCTCGTCCTCCGAAATTCCAAGAAGGCCCGCGTCGTCGTAATCACCGGACCCGGCAAGATCGTCGGCGAGCGGGAGGTTACCCGTGAAGATGTCCTCTTCGGGGAACTCAGGATTGGGCTGGTCAGCCAAAACAAGAGCCGTCGCGCCCCGGGAGGTCCCCGGTAGCGCGCTATCGTCACCGTGTTCCATATCCGAGTACGACAAGTCGAGCTCGCCACACTGAGTAGCGGCAACTTTAAGGCGGTGTCGCAGGAGTTTCTTAGGCAGTACCAGGCAGTAACTGCAGTTCTCCGGGTTCTCTATTGCCTCCTCTGCGTGCTTGAGGCCCAAGCAGACCACACAGAAAGGGTGAAAATCCTTAGCGGCGATAAGAGACCCACACGCGGTCGGGCAGGCCCGTAATAGGCTAGACACAGAAGGAGAAGACTGAGAGAGCGACATACCCGCAAAAAACTCAGAAAGGTCCGTGGCGGCAGCCGTGGAACAGGAAGACGGACGAGAGCGCGAGCGCGAGCGGCTCCGAATGCAGACACAGAATGTGGCAGAATAGAACTGTCACGCCCGGTGGAGGCTGATCTGGCGATATTTCCTCCTGCAGACAATAAGTGAGCAGCGCAAATCTAACCGAACTGTGTCAGTGCAGAGATCGCGAGAAGCGAATGTCAACTGATGTACAGTAGCGTATGCAGCCCATATATGCCCGCTGGTAAGGGGTGGGGCCTTACTGGGCATTGGCTGCGCGCTCCTGCCTGTCTTGTCAGACTTGGTGCAATTGGATGCTTCTGCAGAGGTCAGGTACGGATGCCCTTCCCATAGGTGGATCTCGAAACGAGATGATGAAAGAGAACCATTGCGCCTATGGAATGTCCCCATATGTCACAAAAACAAACGTGTGCCTGTGGGGGTGTGTATGTGTGTGTGTGTGTGTGTGTGTGTGTGTGTGTGTGTGTGTGTGTGTGTGTGTGTGTGTGTGTGTGTGTGTGTGTGTGTGTTGTTATGGCGACGGCGTGGGGCTTGTTGATCGTGTGTGTGTGTGTGTGTGTGTGTGTGTTTGTGTGTGCGTGTAGTTCGTTAGTGAAGGCCCTGACTGAAACCCCACGGTACGCTACTGTATATATTGCCACAAAAGTGTGGCAATAGATAGGCCCTTATCAGTTTAACCTTTTCGAAATGTTTCTTAATCTTTGTTGAGTAACAAAAAAGGATCAACAGCATCATGAGTTGACATTAAGTTGAATGTGGCGCAATAATGCAACTTTAAAACAGACACAAACTTCTTCACTGTAAGAATTGAACGCAAGTAAATAGCAGGTGCAATACACAAATGTTTAACTAATATTTAACAATTTATCTGCAACCTTTGAGCTGTATGGTTTAAAAAAATGGTCTGAATACTTAATGTACCCATTGTGTGTGTAGTATATATGTGCCCACACACACACAATGGGTACATTAAGTATTCAGACCCCCTTAACATTTTTTATATTTTATTTATATATATATATATATATATATATATATATATATATATATATATATATATATATATATATATATATATATATCGATCGATCAGACACAATATAATGACAACCTTCCTAATATTGTTTTGGTCCCCCTTTTGCTTTCAAAACAGCCCTGATTTGACTCCATTAGACCCCTGAAGGTGTGCTGTGGTATCTGGCACCAACATGTTAGCAGCAGATCCTTTAAGACCTGTAAGTTGCGAGGTGGGCTTTCCATGGATCGGATCTGACTTGTTTGTTCAGCGCATCCCACAGGTGCTCGATTGGATTGAGATCTCGAATTGGATTGAGCTCGATTGGATTGAGATCTCGAATTGGATTGAGCTCGATTGGATTGAGATCTCGACTTGGATTGAGCTCGATTGGATTGAGATCTCACGTGCTCACTGTTGGAGCTTTCAGCGGTGGACTGATCAGCATGGGCACCCTGACTGGTCTGAGGCTATGCAGTCCCATACGCAACCAATTGCAATGCACTGTGTATTCTACAGTAGCTCGTCTGTTTGAGAAGACCACACAGGCCACCCTTTGCTCTCCATGTGCATCAATGGGCCTTGTTTAATTAATTAGATTAATGTGGCTCGAGTCAAATATCCTTCACAAAGTCTGATTCTGATCTTTGAAGAGTCTATTTTTGAGCTTTGCCCAACACTTGCTCCTCTAATGGTTAGACAGGGACCTGACGAAGCCTACAACCCACAGTATCTCGCACCTACTTTGTTATTTGGTGCAGGATTGATGATGATCTGGTGGTTCTTCTAAGGCTAGAGTCAGGCAGATGTCTTCGTGAAGGATGCTGTGCTTTGGAGTATTATTGACATCTGGGGTCTCATTTTTAAAATTTTGCTTACTTTCCTACATTTGATCTTATGATAATTTCTTAAATGAGCATAAATGTGATTCAGAGAACGAACATACTCACAAAAAACGTGCACATGCCTCTCTTCTAGATATGAAACGTATAAATCACAAATGGTCTTGAAAGTGTGTGCAGCTGAAGAGTTTCTGTCTTTCGCGAGCAGCAAGAATTGCTTAGATTTCCAAATACCTGCAGTACACCGACTCTCAGTGCCCATGGTGTGTGTACTGTCCTCATCACGTTTCATTTGTTACTCATGCTACACTGCCATGGCTTATTGTGTCTAATACCTTAATGGCTGGAAATCTACTGTCTTTTTCCAGCAGTTTAATTTTTATTTAGACTGATTTTCCTTGTACAGGATAATTTTCCCCTCATCTAACTTTATGACTGTCTGAATAGTTTTCAGTAATTATCATCTCTGGCAGAAAGAACAATAACAGTTGAATGATCATAAGATCTAATAACTCTAAAAAGTCCTCATAAACATTGCCATGACCCAACCCAAATGGCCCTTAGGATTTTTCAAATACCACAATCAGCCCTTCCATAAAACAATACAGGCTATGTCCTACAACCCCATATAGAGCTCTGATCCTCAAACATGACAGTTTTAAGATTTTGTAAGGCATAGTGATATGTTTATATTTCTACATGACATGTCATCGTTACATGGCTTAACCCTCTCGCAAACAGAATCTCGCAAAATGTATTGAGCAACTACATCAAGCATGACTTGTCAAGTGGAAGATGGTGAAATACTTCTCCATGTTTAAAAATGATGGAAATGGGTAAACGCCTTATATATCAGACACTCATTAAACAACAACAGATATTGTAATATGTCTGTGGATATTAAATTACTTCATGCAAAGTGACTGTGTTTGGAACAAATCAACAAAAGTATGCTTCTATTACGGGACAGAATCTGATTATATTTTTTATTTTAAAGTGGGGAATTGAAATAAAAAATATACTATATTTTACTAAGTGTTCTAAGTAATATAACTATTTATTATTTTTTTACTTATTAATTTATCATGGGAGTGCACAAATCTTTTGTAGATATGGGCATAATTTGAACTTGTGGGAATCAATGCTTTTAGACACATTTATTATTTGCAGGTTATCAAAGCAATAGCTAAAGCAAAACTAAACAACAGTCATCATCTCAGTGAAAGTTTAATTATATGCATTTTGAACAAACATTTCCGATATAAACAATAACATTGTGTTATTTTCTATTTTGCATTTTATAGTTTTGCCAATATGGTGACCAGACCAACTAAGACAACTCAAAACAGCACAGTTGTACAACAGAAAGATTTTCTTTGCATCACATATTAATGTTGATTGTCTAAGAATCAGAAAGTTTTCTTCGTCTCAACGCCCATGTTGCTATCCCAACAATACCAATAACCAACACAGTTGCTAGACAAACAGAAATGGCAAGAAACACCAACTTCAGGTCTAGATCTGGCATTTCTGTGTGTTCAAGGATCATCTTTGAAGCTCGAGCAATGTTTGAGATTTGAGATTTTACATTTTCTTTGTCCTCAGACTGAATAGCAAAAAACATTGTGGTGCCATTTTTGATTGAGAAACTGAGATTGAATGAATGCTGTTCAACTGATCCGGCCTCCTGCGGTGAGACGGTTGTGTTGATTACATGAGCATTGCTGAAGTTGAGTCGAAGCTCTTGAAGGTCATATCTCCACCTGATCTCATAAGATTTAGCTTAAAAGTAAAGAAACACATTGTGAGGCCTATAAAATATACATTATTTTGTGATTATGACATTTATTTTGTATTAAATGTATGCATTACCTGTCCCATGGTCGAGATCTTCACCAGGAGCCGTCCAGCTGAGAAGCACAGAGTTCTCCTGGATCTCAGCACTCAGATCTGTGATTTTATTAGGAGGGAAATTTGGTGGAGTTGTGCTTTTAAGAACCACCTCAAAACTCTCTCCGGTGGCTGTTCTGGTAAAAGTTCCGATTGCAAGTGATTCCTCTGAAACTGGAGGCTTTGGAGGGTTCAGCTCCACCACACCTAAAATTGGAGGAACAGCATGAATACATTTAAAGTCGAGGAAATGTTTGAACGGTTAGCTTTAGGAGTCTCGATCTCATGGTTTACCGTTCACCACATATCCAGGTATGTATGGGGCACCACCACTTTTTTGGAAAGTAAATCTGGCTTGTCCATTTTGATTCTTCACTCTTACTTTCAAGCTGCTTCTCCCTTTTTTCATCTGTGTGAAATATCTGGAATAGACGCCATCATCTTTGAAAGCATCAGCTCCTGTAAAACACTTCTCGATTTATTTGAGCACTTTTGGCTATATAGTTTCAATCTCAGATAAGTGCACAAATGTACCATATATTTTAAACAAAAATAATGGGTAATTTACCTGCTCCATTGTCCAGGAGCTGTAATGATTGTGTGGACCCAGAGTCAGACTCCAGGGTAGCCCACACTTCAGCATTTATTACAGCCTTGTAATTCTGACTGACCTCAGCAAACACTATGATGGGTGTAGTGCCGTCACTGAACTGCTGGTTTGTGCGGGTTTTGACTATGATTGGGGGAACATCAGCACGCGCCGCTTGACTCGTTGCTGTTATAGTCAGAGACTGAAGTGCTTGACTTTGGATACTGTACTTCCAGTCCCCAGGCTAGTAAACACACAATAGTATTATTAATGAATGGAAACATTTTAGGAAAGTTAATGACATCTTGTGCTGACTGTCTTACCTCTGCAGTTCCAGGAACTTTTAAAGTGACTGTTTTTGCTGATTGATCATGCCGCATCTGTACTTGATAGTAGGTTGAGCCACTTGGGGACCGTATGGAAATGTGAGGTAAACCTTTTTCATAGGTTATTGTAAAGCTGGTTTTGGTACCAATGGTCTGATCCACTATTATTGTCCCATTGAACCAGTCTGATGTTTTTACTCCCACACTGTCTATCTAAAGTGGTGATAACAATTAAATATTAGAATATTCATCAAAATCTTAAAGTAATTTACCATAGGCAATGAGTGATTATTTGCCAAACCTGAACTGGGTCTTTTGTTTGATCTCCTGTTGGTATTATTAGTGACGAAAATCCATTCAGTAGCTGATTAGAGAGAATGTCATCACTGGCTGTGATAAATTTCCCACCTAATTTCAACACAACATATGCAAAATATGCACTGGATAATAAATTATCATTCATAATATGAATATTATGATTTAGGCCTACTATATTATGAGGCAGATACAGTGGCAAAAGGATTTGTAACCACACTTACATACCAAAATATCAAACAATATACAGTGGGCATGGAAATTATTCAGACCCCTATACATTTTTCACTCTTTGTTATATTGCAGCCATTTGCTAAAATCATTTAAGCTCATTTTTTTCTCATTAATGCACACACAGCACCCCAAATTGACAGAAAAACAAAGATTTTTGCAGATTTATTAAAAAGAATCACATGGTCCTAAGCATTCAGACCCTTTGATGTGACACTCACATATTTAACTCAGGTGCTGTCCAATTCTTCTGATCATCCTTGAGATGGTTCTACACGCTAACGACAGCAATGCCTCCTACGGCAGAGATCCCAATTTGAATCCTGCTCGGAGGGGGTTGAATAGGACTGGTTACATTTAATCCTGTGACTCTGGAGTGAGGTTTGGGTGAGTAACGTAGGCCAGTAAGAGCTGTACGTGTAAACCTCACTCCCTTGGCCTCAAAAAGTGTGCTAGTGACTGACGCTAAAGGCTGTGGTCTTTAGCGTCCTTGTTAGTACGACCCACCTCCCACACCGGAGATGTTGGTTTGATTTCGCTCAGAGCATGTTGAATAGGACTGGTAACATATTAGACCTACTATAATAAATCTTGAGACCAGCCAAAATGTGTATTTACTGAAACTTGGGAGTTTAACTGAGCGAATTATAAGTAGTTTCTGTGAGATAATTGAGTGAAGGATTCATCAGGCTGATTCGGCAACTTTAGAGTTTGTGAGTCATTTGAATTATTTATTAGAAGAACCGGGTTCATAAGAGTCTTTTTTTCTTAGTGAACCGTGATGCCGTGTAGCTCATGCGGAGCGTCACCACTGATCTGTGAAACGCTTGTAGGTCATATCAGAAATATGTAAAGCCGCGTTTCCCGTAATTACCTGAAACTATTTGTCTAAGGAACTTTTTCCCCCAGGCTTGTTGCTGTCTGGAGTCAACCAATCAGCATGTGCCCAAGTCCCACCCTTGAAAGTCCCTGAACTTTGAAAAAGTACTACTTTACGAGCCGGGACTTTAGCCAAGTTAACACCACGGGAACTTTCCCATGTAAGTAATTCAGGCTGGTAATCGGTGTTTCGATCGCAGGAATCAGGGTCTAAATAAAGTTGCGGTTAAACATGTTCCCCTCAAAATAGCCCTGCTTGTGAGGTTCACTTTTTGAAAGTTCAGGAACTTTCGGGGGTGGGACTTGGGAGCTGAATGTGCTGATTGGTTGAGTTCTCACAGCATTTTATTTCAACCTAAAAGTCTGTTGCAGTGCGTGGAGTTGGAAAAATACAATAGATGGACTGGTGACGAGGTTCAGACGAAATCCAGCAGGAACTGGAATGTACACAGTCCTAAATCATCGGACTAATCTTCACCATACTTTAGGCCGTGATGGAAACGCAGACCGCAGCAGGTCTGGGGAAAAAAGTTCCTGGGACAAGTTCTAGGTAATTTCGGTGGAAACTGGGCTTTTCTGAGGGGGAATTTTTACCCAGAACTTAATTTAGACCTTGGTCCCTGCAGTTGGGACACACTTGAGTACCACTACAAAGTTGCTCGTTCCTGGGGAAACTTCCTGCGGTGGAAACGCGGCTTAAGTTATGCAAACCATCAAATGTGTTAACTGAATTTCCAAATTTATATTTTTCATATTTCTGATATGGTGTGAGCTCAAGACAGTTGTTACACTTTGCGTGACCTGCAGTTTGAAAACTGCTGGTCTAAGTAATGAAATTCATTCATTTTTAACTGGGACTTTTTATATGAAACACTGTACGTCATTATGTAACAATGTTCCTTACCAGTTTTGTCTGCCATTTCCCTCAGTGCTTTATCTGCTTTATCACCCAACGCTATTGTGTGTATAATAGCACCACTTTTAAGTGCATCCTGAACACAACTATTAATATCGTCCGTCGCTTCACCATCTGTCAGAAAAATGATTTCATCCCCTACTACATCCCCATTGTCCTTTTTGAGTACCTTTAAGTTTTAAAGACAAATACAGAACATTAGCATAAAACAAACTGAGGGCTATATAGGCTACTGAACGCATCATAAACATATTAATATGGTACCTCCAAGCCTAGATTGAGGCCTTTACACATGTTTGTCCATCCGTCTGCTATTTTTGGCAAAAATCCGATGAGATTCTCTCGTTTGGACTCGTTGTCAATGGTAATCAAGGGGCTGAGAGCATTAGCATTAGTACTAAAGGTCACAATTCCAACACGGGCTTGATCCTCAATGATGTTCTGCAGGAAATATGTGGCAGCCTGCTGGAGTCGAAGGATTCTGGAGTCCTGGAAAATGTGATATCAGTTTATATGCTTTCTCAATTTTCAAAATGATTGAGCTCATACTAATCAGAGCACTGAAGGTTATAAGAAAGGAAGCATTTTTGTTTTCAACACTGTAAAAAAAAAAAATCAGTTCTCCAAATGAACATTTTCTAGTGACTGATCTATATTTTTCTGTTGGAGACCTGAATTTTTTTAACAGTGAAGTGAAGTTAATGTTTTTGCATACTTTTTCCATGCTTCCTGAGACATCAAGGACGAGACAAACAACTCGATGCATTCGCTGCACAACTTTGAAGGATGGTGCTGGTGGAGAGGACTTCATTGGTTCTAGAGAACGAAGTGCGTCTTTATCCACAGAATCCTCAAATATCACAGTCCATGTTGCTTTGCCACATTTTTTATTTTGCAAATTTGGGGCTTCATAATTATGTTCTTTTTCACGACAAAATGTACTCACCTGAAACCAGATATTCTGAATAATCAATCAATTCTATATGTTTGCATGAATGCATTGCAAAAGATTAATTTTGCATGTGTGGAACCATGTAAATCTGTACTTACAGAGTCCAGGCTTGGGGAGAACATTATGGAGTTGTCTGTTTTTTGATATTTGTTAGGATAAAAATTGCACCCCTTAGTCGGTAGTAAAGTTTGTGGATCACTGTGGCACTGTTGGCGTGATTCATCATAATACTGACCTTCAATGTTTTTGCTACACCTAAAGATAGTTAAATAGTTAAGATCATTTCAAATGAGATTTGAATAATCCGCTTTCTTTTTGTTAAAGTTTTATGACCTTGTAGCTTCAATATGGCCATTAGAGAGGTAGAATGGCTCTGTTTCACTGTATTCATCATATACGCCCCATCTCAGATGAGCCCATTCATGAACCAGGACCTTTTCTGCAAACAAACATTCTTGTTAGTAAAGCCAACAGATGATTGCATTAATGTTATACAGTAGGATAACAGATGACATTCACCTCTTGACCCATAAAGATTAATGAGTGAGTCGTCTTGGAGGAAGTTTGGGGTGAAATGAATGTACTGACCCTCAGCTCCACATTCACCATACTGATGAGTGTAGGGTTCATCACCGTATGCTGGTTTAGCATTGTCAATTATTATTTTTGCCTGCATGTCATATAGAAATTGTGTCAGTAGTATGTTATTGAAACAACTGAACATTAATATTTAACACATATGATGAAATGGCATAATTCTCTGAACCTTTTCAAAGGACTCTGTTCTTGCTCTGGAAAATTCCTTACTATTCCAGTGGGATGGAACTAGAATCGTAGCTTCTTTGAAATAGACCTTTTTATCCAATGCTTGATGAAGATGAACCGACCCGTTAGTGACCATATCCTGTCAGAAAGAAAATGAGGAAAAACTCAAAATGTGCATACAGTTTTTATAAAAAGTAATTACTTTCATTTGTTCATTCCCAAATACTGTTAATGAAACTTAATTATACTTCTTTCTATGATTTTCTTTAAAACTGCAAACACTGTTTTCTTGGACAAAAGCCACTAAAACCATGAATGCATATTTTGTTTAATAAAGTATATATTCACCTTTATTTTATCAATCAGCTTGCTATCCTGTGGTACATTTGAACTGATAGCAATGATAATGTCAACATAACCATTTCCATCTAGTTTGATTCCAGTGGAGGTGGACGACAGCAACATCCATAATAAGACAAAACCCTTCTTTGAGTCCATAGCTGTAGAGTTTAGACGAACAGCAACTCCAGAAACCCTGTTTTGAACTATGTCACAAATGATCTTAAGGGATCAGAGATAAAGTGGGTGTAGACCATGATGTTGGCAGAATGTAGTCAGAATGAAGCACAATGTCATGCAGGGGCGGTCATTCTGCCAACATTATGGTCCAAATAAAACATAAGACGTATATACTTCATATACTAAATTTGCTCACAAGGCTGGTAGATTTGAAAAATGTTGGCTAACTGTTTATTTAGTTTACTAAACTGTGGCAGTGTATTGATGTGGGCTCATAAGAGCACATAGAAAACAGGAAATGCACATTTCAGTGTGTTTTGTAAAAACTCAACAAGAGAGTTGTACACTTATGAACAATTATAAAATGTACTTTTTGCCTCTATTATTATAATATACACCCCCCCCCCCCACCCACACACACACACACACACACACATACTCGGTACTTAAAGGGTTAGTTCACCCAAAACTAAAGCGAGTTGCCCAAAAACCCAAAACGAGTTGTGCTTGCGTGCTACTAGTAAACACAGAAACTGGCGAACGGCGGTCTTTCGAATCAGCTTGGACCGCGACTCTGGAAGACTTGGAGTTAAGCTTTTCTCTAAGAAAAGAACAAAGAACGGCACTGAAGTCATTCTTAAGAAGGGAAGATGTGTTCGGAGTTTTGCCGACCAGATACGGTGAAAGTTTAATCTTCACGTTTACTAGCCTCAACTAGCTCCGCTTCACGTTGCTCTGCTTGGTTGTAGCTCTGCCCTATTGCGTAGCTGTCAATGTAGGGACAGAAATATCTCAGATTTTATTTAAAATATGAACGAAAGTCTTACAGGTTAGGCACAACATGAGGGTAAATGATGACATAATTTATTTTTTTGGGTGCACTATCCCCTTAAGTAACGAATCTGTACTACAGGTGAAAAATAGCCTTTTGGCTAACTCTGGCATATTGACAGAAATGTTTATTAATATGCACTGTCCCTGTAAATAAATAAATAAATAAAAAATAAATAAAATAAAAAAGTATAAAATGTTATGGTAGTAACAGGCTATACATTTTATTCTGTAATGTTTCAATTCAGTAAACTTCCACTTATTGTCATTGGAAAAATAACTGTTTTGCAAAAAAAAAACATTTTTTATGTTAACCTCTATTGAAAATGTGAAGACTTAATTTACAATTCCTAAAGTGAAAAAGACACGATAATTTCAACACGGCTACTCCGATGCACAAGAAGGCAGTAACGAGATCGCAATGTAATGCTATTCAAGCACAAGCGGGAGTAACAGAAATCGCACTGCAAAGCAAAGCAAAAGACTATTGTGTTCCATTGGAGTAGGTTTTTATTCCATCAGGGGCGCTTGGTGGCCCAAAAACAAAATCGATCATTGAACTACATCCAGATTTCAGGGTTTGTTTGTGTTTTTACGGTGGGCATTTATACCCCTAAATTATAACCATTAACTTATATTTAGCCAATAAATCCCTACATGACAGAAAAAAACAGAAGTGCTCCATAAAAACATGTACACGAGTATTTACAAAATTTCTTATCAAATTCTTACGAACGACGGTCATTGGTCCATCCTAATCAGCGCTGTGAAAAGTAGTACTTATCACGTGACAACGCCTGCTCGATGATCAACACAAGTAATCTTCTGGGCAATAACTAACATTAGAAAAACGACACTTGTCATTTTTAAAGGCCGTTAAATTGAAAATACACCGCGAAAAGTCATAAAAAATTGTACACCTGTCGTATCTGATTAATTTGAAACACAATTCGCTCGCTAATCTCTGCCTATGTCAGATTTCATGTTCATTGCTAATTGCCATTCTACCCACTCGTTCTATTTCTATTAGAAACCAAGAGGGAAAAGGCACAATATGAAGTAAACAGATGTTCTCAGTGCCTTGATATCATTCAAAATATTTAAGAGTCTACAACCATCTAAATGTTTTTACGCAGCCTGCCATTTCGCCGATTTAACGCGGTTGGGCCGATGCGGAGGCGTTTTCGATGAATCCCTGCTGCATTACAGTATGTGCAGGAGGCCTACAACTTAACAGGTCTGTGTGAAATGGGAATGCTTTATATATATATTGAGGTTTATACAATATTTCACTTGTTTTAATAATGACGACACCTAATAACGTATAACGTACAATAATTACTTGTATTTGGGGTCCAAATATCTGAGACCACTTGTAAAAATTAATAATTTTCTGTAAAAATGTAATGATTGACAAACATTTTAATGAACAATGTTTAATATTTACACGAATTCCTTAAAGGTCACCATGACAATACTTATGTTTATGGTATATTGCAGAGTTTATTATAATTGATTTGTGCACATCACAATTTTTTTTTTTTCATTTATTAAAAAACACACACATTTGTAACGCTAATGACGTGTGCACTGGCATAAGGGCGGGACAATAAAAATCCCGCCCCTATCTCGCATTAGATAATTCCCGCTCTACATTATTTTTTTTTCCTCTCTTTTGAGATGTAATTTAAATCATGTCACAAAATATAAAAAGGGGATAGTAATTTCTGTTTCATGCTGATTTTAAGATTTGGTATGCTCCTCTTTTTACAAAAGACTTTACATGGTTTGCATAAAAGTACCTAGTAGGGCCATTCTAACATTAAAACACTAGCATTTCTAGCTACTAGCTTTTTTAAATGTAAAGTGCTACGGTTTTAGAACATCGTCATGCGTGAGATGCCGCAAAAGACACAACATGCAAATTCACATCGAAAAAAAGCAGCGCAGTGGAATGCAAAAACGCACTCTGCGGGAACGGACTCTTATAGGTCAGAATCTGAAATCTTTCTTATCATAATTTGTCCTTGTTTTATATTTTGAACTCAATTTATAACCAGTTTAAATTAGGTTTTGAACCCTACATTTTCATCGTGGTCTCTGACTTCACTCACAATATATAAAAAAAGTACTGTTGTTGAAGTTTGAAATTATGCATATCTGCCTAAAACGGCTTCTCGAACCAAGAAAAGAATAATGGGTGGGGCTTGATTTTGTCTTGTGGAATTGTTTGGACGGATTGTGGTTTGCTATTGGTCGATCTCATGTGAGTGAAAGGCTGTCCCGCCCTCGCGCCAGTAAACACATCATCAGAGAAGAGACGAAGCTGCAAGAGTGATTAGAATTTATTTAAAGACTACGAGGAAACATTAAAGGGGGGGTGAAACACTCAGTTTCAGTCAATCTCATGTCAATCTTGAGTACCTATAGAGTAGTATTGCATCCTTCATATCTCCGAAAAGTCTTTAGTTTTATCATATTTATAAAAGAAATATAGGCTGTACCGAGTCTTTCCGGAAAAAACCGAGCGCCTGGAGGCGAATCGTGTGGGCGGAGCTAAAGAATGACAAGCGCGCAAAGCGGTGACGTCCTCAAGCGTGGAGAAACCCATCTATCTCAGCTAATACAGATAATGATCCACAATCAAATCTGAGGGAGAAATAAATTGAACAGGAGAAACGGCAACATCAGGACGTCCGTCTCTGTGGTATGTAAGTTACTGTATTTAATGGCCTCTCCACATTTCTGTGTGTTTACTCGCAGTGTATGAGGACATGATTCGGTTTATGGACTATTGTATGCGACTAGACCTTAGAAGTAGCAAGCATACTGTAACGTTATACACAGAACAACAATGGAGTAACCGTTAGCGCATTTGAATGACGAAGCACGCGATTGTTGTCTATTACTGATGTTTACTCATGCGACGGTAGCCAATAGCAGAGACATTTGAAGCAGTTTAAGTTAACTCACCGTCGAAGCTTTATCGCTGGGACCGCTCCGTCAGAAACACACTTCTTTGGTATGATTTGGTAAAGTCCTGTGACAGCAGTGGTGTGTAAATCCATTTTGAGACGCAACTGAAACGATGTTGTCAAGCTTCCCGTCATTTCTGCGTTGAAATCGGTTCAAATGCAGCGCTGCCTTCCCGGAATGCTGTGCTGAAGAGTTGAAGTCGCTCGACGTCACCCATAGGAATAAAGTGGAGCGCGCCGCCGTTCACGGACGACTGGATCTGCAGCTGAGAGACTGTTTACAGCGTGCTCTAGTCACGCGCGCGCGCACCCTACCGGGAGAAGAGCCCGTACGGCCCATACAAGGACCTTCCGCTCTTATTAACGTCAAATAGACCCATACTCGAAAAAAACTCGCCGAAACTTGTGAGAAACCGGAAGGAGTATTTTTGACACAGAAATACTCCATCAAACGTCCAACATTAGTTTTTGAAACTTTGTCTATGTTTAGGATGGGAATCCAAGTCTTTAACAGTGTAAAAAGCTCAGTATGCATGAAACAGCATTTCACCCCCCCTTTAATAAAAAAATAAAAAAAATGATGTGCAAGGATAAGTCATTTATAATAAATTCTGCAGTCTGAACGATTTCTTTCATCTACCCTCTTTCTGTAGTGGGTTGCATGTTTAGGGGCCTCAAACAGGGAGGAGACCATGAACCTGAACGAGAAGAAGCCCAACAAGTGGTGGACAGAACCGGACACATTTGCCATGCTGGCCCTCATAGAGCAAATGGGTCTGGTCCACGAGCTGGACAAGAAGCGCCAGCGCAACGAATCCCTCTTCCGACGTCTCCGTTTGAGTCTGTCAAAACGGGGCATCCACTTCACCGTCACCCAGATCCGTAACCGCTGGAAGAGCCTCAAACATAAGTACCGTAAGATCAAGCTGGCCAGCTACCGGAGTCCAGCTGCGCGCCTCTCTGCTGTCGAGTCTTTCCGCTACTTCCACATGCTGGATCACATGTTGGTGCGCAGACCAAAGCCGGGAAACATGGAGGACAGCCTCACCGATGCTCATGGCCTTCTTGGACTCGCAGACCTGGATGACCACACAGACAGTACTGCTGCCCATTACCTTTTGCATGACTTGCAGTTTATTTGTCTCTATGCTAAGGAATAGTTCATCCAAAAATGAAAATTCTGTCCTACACTCACTAAATGCAACACTAAATGGGATGATGAATGCTGCCCTTCTTACAATGAATGTGAATGCAAATCTTCCAAAGTCATACGATTTTGTGTGAGGTGCAAGTAGTTACTCGCTGAAAATCTTCACTTCCACCACAGCTCTCGATCCCAATCATGTTCATTCATTTAAATATGGCGCGTCGAGACTTCAGTGGTATCAAACTAGCATATTTCCCAGTTTAGTTTCTTTATAGGTAAAAGAGCCTGATTGCAGAACACAACAAGAGTTTTACATGGATTTTGGTGTATGAATGATGACAGAATATACATTTTTGGGTAAACTATCACATTTTTACATTGGAAATTGTGGCGACCCAGTCATATTTTCTTACTTTATACAGGTTTATAGTTTTCACGGGTGGTGGCATGTCACACAACCTCACAAACACACAAAAAGATTCATGTTACGTTTTATGCTCCCAATTATGAATTGATAGGTTTAATCATTTATAGTAATTTTGCACAATTATATGGTTAGTTACATTTTGTATTTTAGCATTTGAGCGCATGGTTTGAAGCACATGGTGCAGGTGCACTCAAGGCATGTTCCAATCCACTTTTGCTAGTTTACCAAAAACGGATGGCGTGCCAGGCGTATGGTCCAAAAGGGTTGTCCCTAGTCTCTTAATGAGTCATGGGTGTGTTTTGGGAATAATGTGCAATAAACCAATCAGAATGTCATCTCCCATTCCCTTTAAAAGCCAGTTGCGCTTGCACCATGGCAGATTTGCTATTTACATGGCAAAATTTTGCGAGCAGAAAGAATGAACGCTTCTCCAAAGAGGAATCCTTTTATTTTTAATATTTAAAAATGTTTGTGTCCCCCTGTGTGTGCAATAAGCAGAGTGTGTGTAATATAAGCAGAGTGTACGCACATTGTGCACCCACCTTTAGGTGCATATTACTAACAGGCCCTTTAAATAACACACACAATATTGACTTAAGACCAGGCGTTTGCTGGTCAATGGCACAGTTATATTCAGTTGTCTCAAAATAGCAATGTGCCAACAATGCGCTTGAACACACCTCGTCTTTAGACCAGCACCATTGGCGAACAGATTTAAACAACGTGGTGCTGGACGTGAAAATGATAACTGCCACTGGCTGAAACTTACAAAAAAACACTTGTCGCACTTGTGGGTGTGAAATAAACTGTTATGGTAATGCAGAAATTAAAGTTAAAGCGCCAATCTCCTCCTGAAAAAAGTCAGTTGGTTCCTCAGTGGTTTTAGAACTATTCCTACTCAAACAAACCTTATTCACCTCAGCTCATTTGTAGCGACTCCAAGACCAGAAATAGATGTGTCAGATAAGGGAGAATAATGATAATAATAATTTCTGGCGTTATTTGCAGTTTACATTCATCACTCTAGAGTTGCTCCTTATAATTGTGTACAAGTCTGTTTATGCAAGTCTTTTTTAAATTGTAATCACTGTACAAGATGAGATTTTTGTCCTGTTTATCTCCTCTTATAGGTCCTTGGCCTGAAGGCATAATCCCTGAAGGTGTAATTCCTAACTGTGAGCCTGAGAGCATGTCTTCTAAACTCGAACCTGATGCTGACGAGAGCCTGAATCCAGGTGACATGGCTGGTTCTGAGCCCCCGAGCTGGGCTGTAGGACCAGATGAAGTTATGACCCTGGGCTTGTCTGGAGAATACCTCTATGCAGTGAAAACCGAACCACCATCCCTGTGCACTCCCAACAGTACAGAAAGTACAAGAGACGCCACCGACTGCGGCCATGACGATTTCCCAGGTGACATACTGGTTCAGTTCTGTGTGGTACAACTAACTAAGGGTGTGTTCACTCTGTAGTTCGGTTCGCTTGGTCAGTTTGGTCCGGACCAAAAAAAAAAAAAAACATTTAGTCCTGGTCCGCTTAGCATTTGCATTGGCATTGTAACACTGAACCTAAAGGCATATGGATATGTTCACAACCTGATTGGTTGGTTTTTATTTAGGGTGCTTTTACACCTACCTTGTTTGGTCTGGATTTTCAGACTTTTCAGTTTGGTACGAACCAAAATTACAGGTGTGAATCCTCCCTCGGACCACGGTCCGGACCAAACAGATGAAATTTGGTCCGACGAAAAGAGGTAGTCTCGGTCCGGATCAAACTGAACAAAGGTTCGGTTCGTTTCTTGTGTGAAAGCAAGTTCTGTATAGTTTCAGACCATTTACAGGAAGTTTTGGTGGTAGGATTAGTGAAAAACACAGATTAAACTCATAGTACATGCAGTGATGGAGCACGCAGCATTTTAAACAGAACCGCTTGTGTAGTCAGCTCGCGTGAACAGCGTGCTTTGCTTAACTATTTATTTCTCATATATTTCTCATGTCTGTGAGACAAGTAGCCTATATGCTGAGTTTCGGTTTATTTATGAGACTGCTCCAGTTCATTTGCAACGCAAATGATCGCTCCGTCACGGTTTGTCTGCTATATTATTTATTAAAGCATATTTATTAAATTCAGACAAAGATGAAACATTTATTAAAATTAAGATACAATTTATACAAAGCTTTCAACAAAACAAAACTTAAAGGTTTAGTTCAACTAAAAATGAAATCAATGCCATTAATGACTCACCCTAATGTCGTTCCATACCCGTAAGACCTCCGTTCATCTTCAGAACATGCAGTTTATGCCCACTTTACTGTCCATGTCCAGAAAGCTAATAAAAACATAATCAAAGTAGTCCATATGTGACATCAGTTGTTTGATTAGAATCTCTTGAAGCATCGAAAATACATTTTGGTCCAAAAATATCAAAAACTAAGACTTTATTCAGCATTGTCTTCTCTTCCGTGTTCCTCCAAAAAGATTCAAACGGTTCATGAATCAGTTAATCGATCAATGATTCGGGTCGCCAATGTCACATGATGTCAGCAGTTCGGATCGCGTCAAACTGCCAAAATATAAAATATCTTAAAACGGTTTTCTGAAGATGAATGGAGGTCTTACGGTTGTGGAACGACATTAGGGTGAGTCATTAATAACATAAATTTCATTTTTGGGTGAACTTACCCTTTAATGAAGTGGTAAAAATCATTTCTGACCCGATGTCTTTAACATATATTGCACATCTGTGCACGTTTCATAAATATAGCCTAGATTAAATTAAAAAATAGCATTATAATATTTAAACATAACTATAAAACAAAATACATTGTTTGGCTAAAAAAGTAGTCTTCTCCTCCTTTCCTGTTGGCGCCGATAAAACTTTTGCACAACGAGGATGTTCATTTGGTGAATTTGCCTCGAATATAGTTGGTGCTGCAGATAGTAATGATATAAAAAATAGTATTGGCAACGATATGCGTCTGTTCATTCATTCTTGTCAAAGTTACCGGCTGAATTGACAACACACTGACGTCAGAAGCACGTCAGCTAACAAACCAATCAATGTTAAGATGCAGCCCACATAGATGATGAAGACAGGATGCCAGTGCGTCATGTAAAGTTCTTTAGTGCGCTTGCATAACTGCAATGTGAAAGCAAACCAAAACTAACCAAATGGATACAAGGTATCAAAACACGAACTTTGGTTCGGTCCTTGGTGTGGACTTTCAGGTGTGAAAACGCCCTAAGTGTATTTTTTATGATGGGACTTACCGAACATTCAAAACCATGCTGTGTGCTTGACTAAATGAGCTTGATGTATTAACGTTCCCTACTTATGATGGTATTTGGACCAGCTGAAGAGCTTATAAATTGTAGCCTGACAAGCCAGACCCACATCAAGATGTTAGGTCTCGCAACTCACCATTGACGGCTCAATCCGAGGGGCGGGATAAACGGTTGTCTTTCAAACTCCCTCTGCACGCAATAGGACAGAGCTACAACCAACCAGAGCAACGTGAAGCGGAGCTAGTTGATAGATTAAACTCTCGCCGTATCTGGACTGTAAAACTCCGAACACATCTTCCCGTCTCGGCCAAAGCCGATTCGAAAGGCCGCCGTTCGCCAGCTACTTTTTTCACAAGTAGCACGCAACTCTGCCGTCATTATGTTAAGCCCCACCCACCAACTCTATACACGACGTGATTGACCTGACAAGAGTTCGGTTTTTCAAGCTTAGAAGTCTATTGAGAGTTGCTAGACTACACTCACGGCAAATTAGATTTGCTGCCGCTAGGGTGTGTCTATAGCCTGACAAGCCAGACCCACATCAAGATGTTTGGTCTGGAAACTCACCATAGACAGGACTCAATCCGAGGGGCGGGATAAACGGTTCTCTTTCAAACTCCCTCTGCACGCGATAGGATAGCGCTACACCAACCAGAGCAACGAAGGTGAAACAGAGCTCGCTGATAGATTAAACATTCACCGTATCCGGTCGGCTAAACTCTGAACACATCTCCCCTTTTTAAGAATGACTTCAGTGCCGTTCTTTGTTTTTTTCTCAGAGAAAAGCTTAACTCCAAGTCTTCCAGAGTCACGGTCAGAGCTGATTCGAAAGACCGCCACCGTTCGCCAGTTTCTGTGTTAACTAGAAGCACGCAAACGCAACTCGGCCGTCGTCATTATGGCCCCGCCCGCCGACTCTATACATGATGTGATTGGGCCGTCCAGATTTTGAGGAACACAGCTCAGAATGGTATTGAGAGTGCCTAGACGACACTTGCGGGCAAATTAAATTTGCTGCCGCTAGGGTGCGTCTAGATTTCTAGGCTAGTGTGTCTAGACATCTAGGCTATATAAATTGTGTAAAGGAGTCAAAACAGTGACAGGAATCTTTCCGTCACACACACACACAAACGAAGATCTGCCGTGAGGAGACGCAGTTCTCAAGCCTGTACCAAACTTTGATGGGCAACACCACACCTATAACGAGAAAAAACAGGTATGCTTGAGCATTCTGTGACGTCACGTCCCATTTTGGTTCATTTAGATGTCCTTTGTCCGTATTGCGCTCATATTTCAGTCGAATCACACTAGAGTTTGTTTAGAAGCGAACCAACCCATCTTTTCAGCGAGTCTCAGCCCACTTGTTTTGTGGGCACCAGGGTTCGGATGGCAGCGTTCACACTTATTCAAAATGAACCACACTAATGGAGCAATCGCACCAGGGTTAGTTTTAATCAAACTAAACATGCCAAGTGTGAACATAGCCCAAATTACCTCATGAGTCACACTCCTTGTTTTATCCCAGCAGGAACTTCTGAGGAGACCAGCAGCCTCATCCTCCAGCAGCTTACCATCCTGAACCACCGGCTTGGAGAACAGCTGGCCGAGCAGAGAGCCTTCCACTGCAGCATGCTGGGAATGATGGATCGCCAGATCCAGGTCCTGGAGCAGCTCTCCATTTTCACCAGGAACCATCAACCCAAGCTCGAATCTCCAGCGACGGACTCTTCAGTTAGTCCGAACATGCATGAAGCTCAAACGCAGACTCTTGAGCCATGTCCCATGTTCCTCATGCCCAAAATTGAACCAACAGCTACCCCTTGGAAGGTCTCTCTCGTGGAAGTCCACAAAAGGTCACCTTCTGAATTGAGCAGTGACACTGAGACTTCTCGAAACACGGAAGGATGCAAAGAAAGCACTTCTAACCCACCTTCTTTAGAAATTTCATCCTCAACCAAGAACGCTGTTGTGCAGAATGGATTGTGTAAGCATGATTGAGTGATTTTATTGGGACGTTATGCATTCGGTAGGAACATCACCGCAAGTCTTTTGTCCTGTAGATGTTTCAGGATGTTGCTTGTCAGGTGCAATATCTGAAACATCAACACGTGCGTTTTTTTTTTTTTTTTCAGTTTCATAGGAAAGTATTCAGTGCTCTGATGTTTTAATCAGTAACACTTTGGAGAAATAGAACGATAGACTTACTGCTATTATTTATTTTTCTTTGGTTTGTTTGCGAACTAACACTCGATGTGAATCTTAGATGGTAAGTAACTCAACAGTGACTGTTTTCGAAATTGCAGTTCGGACCAAGGTAGCTTTATGTCTGTAATCATCTTGCATTATCTGAGAAACAAAAAGATCATCGGTAAGCTTAAAGATGTGAAAAAGTATGAATTTCTTCCACTTATGTTTGGGACTCATTTTAAGACTGATTTTAACAAAAGAGTGTGCGTTGTGTCTAATGTCAACTCATGTGGTTTAGTATGAACTTAATAAGTCTGTTAATTTCAATAACTGCTTGCCTCTTATTATAAAGTAATACTTCACTGAAATGTGTCATAATGTTTTTCACATGCAAAATAAATCAGGGTTAGATTAGTTGTAATGGCACTGATTCCTGCAATCAGAACTTTCTCACTAGTGTACATGCTGAGAAATCATGTAGCAAACATGGGTTTTGTCCCAACACCCCCTAAAAAAGTCAGCGTCTGGCTACAAAAATACTAGCGTGGGAGTAGTAAAAATAATTATTTGTACTAAATTTGAGCAATTTAACCAAACTAATTTTACATTGTTAAAAGCAAAAGACAGCAGATATGTTGTCATTCATTTGTAAAGCAAACTTAAAATGTGTTAAGTGCTATAATTTATTATTAGTTATAATATTTTTTTTTATCATTTACCTTTTTTTTATAAATATATCTTGTATCACTGCAAAGTAACCATTTTAATCAGATTTTGCACAATTTGCTGACACTTTCTTCCACACGCACAGTGTGTGGATCATAGACTGAAAAATATGTGCTATATACACGCACACACACATTACTATTAAAAGGTTACTGTGAAAGAAGTCACGTATGGTTACCGAGGCAGCATTTATTTAATGAAAAGAACATCGAAACACTAATATTGTGAGATATTAAGCGGCCTCTTTTTGAGTGAGAGCCGATATTGCAGCGGGTCGTTGTTCTCCATAACAGCAGGTGGCAGTGTTGGTCGTAAGTATCAGCGATACTACACTGAAGAACTAAAGACGGATTTTGTGCATCTGGGGGATTTTCATAAATGTATTTTTATTTCATGACCGAAGATACATGCAAGGAGTAAGTAGTTCAATACGTGTGTTTATGTTAATGCCATATATTTAATGTCAGTAAGTTGAGCTCGTTAACAGCTCTGTCGCTGGAGGTGCAGTAACATTAGATGAGCTGTCTTGAGCAGCCTTCACTTCAATCATACAGACAAACAATGTACATTTATAGGCATGTTTAAGATATTTAGCTTTACGTATCAAATAAAGATTTTAAATGTAAGGTACCAAATGCAAGAACACTTTTAGAATCAAGTTACAGTCATCAGTATCGACAAAGTTACATAATTAATCAATTCACATTTAACACGTAAGTTACACTAAAGACACAACAGGCTAATTTATAACCTATATGTAAACACAGCTAAAACTTTATTCATAGGAGAAAAACTAATACGCAAAATATTGCCAGAGTGATTTAGCAAGGTTTCCAAACTTTTAGATTCCACGGGCTTCCAAATATGATTATCCTAATGCGACACACCATCCTAAAATTAATAGGCAGCTATAATGCCAGATTTAATATACAGAGCTTAGATTAAACCATCATAAATTCAATTATTTCAATATCTTTTATAAATGGCATACCTTAGGGGGAAAAAACACTGTTGTGCATCCTCACACAAAACAATGGCACTGATATTTTAAAATATGTCTATGCTTTCAGTTAAAACAGCTTAAACATCCATTTTAGTCTGGGACTAGGCTTGAGTATTGTCTGTGAAACCAGGGATATATATTTTAATGTATAAATGTTTAGTTTATTCTGTCACATGTATAATTTAAATGTTACAAATATTTTAAAAAAATATTTTTTCCCTACTCACTATAGTAATGGTGTGTTACACTAGATATAGTATTTGTTTATTTAATCTATTTATTTATTTAGTGTAATCTAAATTTGATTATTTAGTTTAAACATAAAAAAAAAAAAATTCTCTAAACTTGCCCGTCCTGGGTAACCAGACTAAAGTTTGTTTTGTTCCATGTCATGCTTAGGGGCGTGAAAATGTAAAGTTGATGTGCCTTCATGGCACTGTCTCAAAGGACACACTTCATATGCACTTTCGGTCTTGTGGACTTACAATAGCTGCTGTGTCTGTTAAATCCATGAGACTGTAGGATGTCCCACTTAGGTTTCATAAGGGTGCTCACGAGTGCCCCCTTTGCGGTCGATATGCCATTTGGGACAGGGCCAATAACAGACTGATTTGTATCTAATAAATTATTAATTGAAGAACGTTGTGCAAGTTTACTGCAACAGTGGAGACACACTTCACATACTTTTGAAAATCCAGTGTTTAATTGATCCTGGTAAGCGTTCGTTGTCACAATCGTAAACAGTGGAATTCTTCTTCCATGAGGTGGTTTGCCGCCATGGCATTTGTTTCTAGACGGACCGTTAAAGAATACGACACACGTGTCTCTCGGGCATCCTGTATAGTTCAACCATTCAGGTGACGACTTCGAAACTTCTGAAGTGTTCCCAGATAAGTGTGCCATATGCATCAGACGTTCAGCCAACGGGTCACACTCTCTTGAATTAAACATCAACACGTGACTCATTTTTCAACTCTTTCTTGAAACTCTTTCTCAGATTGTATACTTCTATGCCAGCTGCTTTTAAAAACAGCTATTTCTATATTCCTTTATAAAATATTCCCAGGTGGAAAAAAGAGTGGTAGAGCCACTTTGGTGGGCCTTAATGGGTTAAACCCAGAAATGGCCATTTTTCGGTCGGGAGTGTTTCCAGAGGTTTGAGAAACTTTCCATGGATGTTCTCTTTCAGACATGGCAGATGACGCTCTGTTTGAATTCCTCCACATGGAGATTGTTGCTCACGTGTACAAGGAGCAGGCGACCCGGGAGGACATTGATAAGGTACCATCTTACAGTGCAGTCTAATAATTGCCCAGACTACATGTATCAATTTTTTCACTTTTCTTTAATTATGATCTGTTCTAGCATTTTGTCTTTTGTATTTGAGCCATGCTCTGATTTTCTTTAAGGAGAGAGTGACGTGTGTATCTACTCTAGAGGCAATGGGCTTCAGAGTTGGACAAGGACTGATTGAAAGGTATTCTGACATAGAGAGTTACAATGTTATGCTAACCCTGAAACTAACCTATAAATGTTTTTACATGCACTACATTGCATTACCTTTTTTGAATCCAGAGGTTATAAACCTAATGATGGCATCATGATTTTGCATATGTTTTTGAAAAAAGGTTTACAAAAGACTGCCCCAGTTTCAAAGATGACTTGGACATAATGAAGTTCGTCTGTAAAGACTTCTGGACCACCGTCTTCAAAAAACAAATCGACAACTTGAGGACTAACCATCAGGTCTGAAAGTTCAACAATGCATTTAAAATGCCCCTATTATGATATTACCTTTCATGTCGTGTGTAACAGAGCTGTTAGTGAGTGTAAAAGGTCTGCAACGTTTCAAAGATCAAAGTCCACGATAAATGGAGCCATTGTCTCTCAAAAGAAAGAGCCGATTCTGAACTGAGTTGTCAGACAAATTCCAGTCTTCCTGCATGACCCTACATAGGTTTGTAACAGATTTGCATTATGATAGCATATGTTCTTTATTCTCAGTTCTTCGAGTTTAGCTTGCGTTGAGAAGTTTTTTTCTGCGCTGCGAAATCATGCGCAGGATTCAGGATTCAATTGATACAGTAAAAGCAACGCTATCATTACTGTTTGTATCACGGTGTACAAGTGCTAAGTGCTACAATTGAGATATGGTAATGGCCGTTGTGTTTTCGACATGCACTGGAAGCAATAGACCAATCACAATAGGCTGAGCCCTCTGACCAATCAGATCAGTGGAAGCTCTCAGAAAGGAGGGCTTTATAGAAACTCTACGCTTTATCAAACTGCTTCTGAGAAAAAAAGTAATGCTGCAAAAGTACATTATAAGAAAATAAAAGTGTATTTTGACCTTGAAAAAGGATGTAAACCTATTATATGAGACCTCCAAAGCAAAATGTGGGACCTTTTAAAGTGCCCCATTATTTGTTTTGGCGGCCTTCAACAACAAGTTTACTTGCATCAAAGGTCAAAGTGCATTGGATTGCTAATGCTTACAAATCGAACACACTTTTTTCAAATTAATTTTACCATATCAATCCAAGCTTGAGTCCAGTGATGAAACATTAAACTAGTTATTCAACCCGAACCTCCATTGCAAGGACGACTTGAGCAGGACATGTCTCAGTGATACGCTACCCCATTTAAGGTACATTATGAGATTTTGCAGCTGTAATTCCTCACCATCAGCATTAACATGTCCATCAGCAGCCATATCACCCTGTAGCCCAAGACTGGTTTCCCACTGAAGCTAAGCAGGGCTGAGCCTGGTCAGTACCTGGATGGGAGACCAACTGGGAAAACCAGGTAGCTGCTGGTAGAGGTGTTAGTGAGGCTGGCAAGGGTTGCTCACCCTGTGGTCTGTGTGAGTCCTAACACCCCAGTATAGTGTTACGGACACTACACTGTCACCGTCCTTCGGATGAGACGTTAATCCGAGGTCCTGACTCTCTGTGGTCATTAGAAATACCATGGCACTTCTCGTAAAAGAGTAGGGGTGTAACCCTGGTGTCCTGGCCAAATTCCCTCGATTGCCCCTTACCAATCATGGCCTCCTAATAATCCCCATCCACTGAATTGGCTCTATCACCCTCTCTCCTCTCCACCTATCGCTGGTGTGTGGTAAGCGCACTGGCGCCTTTGTACTGTGGCTGCCGTCGCATCATCCAAGTGGATGCTGCACACTGGTGGTGGTTAAGGAGAGACCCCTGACATGAGTGTAAAGCGCTTTGGGTGTACAGTAGTACATATGAAAGGGCTATATAAATGCCTCATTCATTCATTCATCAACAAACCAATGTGCATATTTCTAATTTATTGCGGTGCACGTGCAGAAACTATCAATAACAGCGCATACTTTACTCAAAGTAGTAAGAATGACAGACAATCTACATGTTAGACAGTTTTAGGTAATAGTGGAACACAGCTGCTTTGAAGAACTATTTCATTACACAAGACAGTAATATGTGATTTAGCCAGAAACATACACAATATTAAACACAAAGCTACATATTTTGACCACTCAGGCCATGTGTCCACCAAAGCGTTTTTTCACGCATTTTTGATTGTTTTCAATGGGAGAGTGTTTCACGCTCAAGCGCTGAGAGCTCTGCGTTTTTTACTGGTCGCCGAGAGTTGAAGAATGTTCAACTTTTGAGTAAAACGCAGCGCTCATTACTGTCACTTTTCACCCAGCCGTCCAATCACAGTGGAGGAGAGGCAGGACAAGTACAACACAGACCAACCGCCACATTCTGCGTGTACAATGTCAACAGATGACAACAAGCAATAATAACGGAACAAAATGATTTAAAACAAGAGCCAGAGCAAAGACATTGTATCTGAAATTTTATATAGAATCAATACAGAAACAAACTACCTGTGAAATTAGTAACACTTCCGCAGATTTTCCGTATTATAACAAGCAAAGAGTCTCATCTGAAGAGAAAAAAAAAAGCTGCCTGCCAAAACGCTCTCAAGCTCTCACAGCTAGAGTTTTCTGCTGGCTAAAACGCTTTGGTGGACACACAGCCTTAGTATTTATTCTTGCAATTTGTGATTCGGAGGAGAAAGCTGGTCCAAGTAAACTGGGTACTGACCCATCTTTCAAGAGCAAGCGTTTTGCGAATCCCGTGTTGAACTCCGAGATTTAAGAAACAGTCGTCAGTAAAATACATAAATGATGTTTGAGGGCGGGTCAAGTTGTTCGCGGGCAGGCAATGTACAACATAAGTAGGCATTCTGCAAATGTCTTTTCTAGTGACATAGTGGCGTAGCACCAAATTTTGGGCCCTGGGTACAAACCATCTTGCTGGGCCCCCGTACCAAACCCGATAGTGATACCAATGGGTGGGGTATTGCATTTTTATCATAAAAACACTTAAAACGTAAACAAAATAAGCCACACTCTGATTAATGTATAGAAAACTACTGACATAATGACTTCTTAAGGGCCCCCCCAGCCTCGGGCCCTGGGTACTCGATACCCTTTATCCCCCCAGTCCGACGCCCCAGTGGCATTCAAATTAAAAACGACTCATATCGGCAGTTCAGAGTCGATTCTCTCTTTTGGGAGACAATAACTTTATTTGTTGTGCACTTTTGACTTCACAACTTTGCAGAATGTTTATATTCACACAGCTATATTACACACTGCATGTAAGGGAATATTCTAAATACCATAATAGGGGCATTTCAATATGTGGCAAGTGGCAACGCATTTAGCCTTTTGTCATTTATTTTCTCTTTTCTTTGTTCTAGGGCACATATGTCTTACAGGATAACAAGTTTGCACTACTTACTCAGTTTTCCAGTGGAAAGCAATACCTTGAGGAGGCCCCAAAAGTGAGTGCTATTTTAGGCCATTTTGTCATATTGTCATATTCTGACATTTATTTAGTTTTGTCTATATCATTTTTAAACCACAAGAAATATTAATACTACGTATGTGTCCTGCAGTACTTGGCCTTTTCCTGTGGGATGATTCGGGGCGCTCTCTCTAACCTGGGCTTGGAGAGTGTAGTGACCCCAGAGGTTTCTTTAATGCCATCATGTAAGTCTATGCTAACCTTATAATCAGCCTTATATATTTCTCACCCTTTTAACTCTTAGTAACAGTTTGGAGTGATGATGGTCCTTTAATGACAAGCGTATACACTGATAAAGTGTGATTTGACACTGTTATTGAGTCGTCAGTAAAATACATAAATACAATTAATAAATACAATTATTGTTAAATTACAATTAATAAATACAATAATTACAAAATAAATTACAATTAATAAATACAATAATTATTTATCATCACTGCCTTTTAAAATAATTTTTCTGTTCTTTACAGGTAAATTCCAAGTTGTAATACAGAAACTCTAGGATGGACTAAATGAGCTGTGAGCAGAAATGTTTCTTCAATGAAAACTTTTCAATGTGAATTAGATGGACCTAGATTTTAAATGTTTACAACATTATTTTTGATATAATGCTGTTTGCAGTTTCATATTTCAGCAAAACAGTTCTCTTGATACATATTCTTCTCACTAAAATACAAAATCTTGACCTGTTCTGAATGTCATATTTTACCTCAACACTTCTTAATACAAACCAAATTACTGAAACAGATCATGGAAATGTAAAATGCAAAAATGTGAAACTTCTGAATTGTTTATTATTCACTATATATCAGATTCAGGTCACGTATCATATTTTGGCCAGTTTATTTTGGTTGGATAAGACATTAGATTTAAAGTGTTAGATGTATAAATGCTTTTCCATTGTAAGTAAATTATTTCTCCATATTTGGTACAGTTTATATCTACAATTTTTTTAAACAAATGATCTAAAGCTGTTATTTAGCAATTACACATTTGATTAATTTTTTGAAGAATAAAATGGATTCTCTAAAAACAGCTCTTTGTAGTTTAGAGTTTGAGAATGTTATTGTTCTATCTTTTTAAGAAAAAGGTAGGTTCCTGATTTCACCAGAAGAGGGCTACCTTTGTCAGTCAGATGAATGTCAGAGTGAAAGCTCAAAGTTTCACGCACAAGCTGCTTGCACTTAAGTTAGTCAGAGAACTCTTTACAGCTGGTACTTCAATTAACCTAAGTTTTGTTTAATAGTTGGTACAGTTTTTTTGTTTGTTTTTTTTGTACCTTGTTTATTTACTACACATTTCTGGATTTACATTTATAAGTATTCAAATAAACAAAGCATTAAAAAAGTGCTTTTTATTTTGTATGCAATTCGTTTCTTAGCACTACCCAAAAGTTTAGTTTGGTTTAGTTTTTTTTTTGGTTGTTGATAGATTGATGCTTCTATCCACTAATGTGGCAGTTAAATAATAAAATATGAAAGGGATAGTTCACTCAAAAATGAATATACCAACCCCCGGCTACCACTTTGACGCTTCAAAAAGTTCATAAAAAGATTGTAAAACAAAATGTTTTGAAGAGACACAAATTTAACAGATTAAATTTAGGCTATATTTAAATGTATACATTGATCAGCAAACATAAACAGAAGCTCAAACCTCATTGGTTCTTGTGGAAGCTCAAATATGCTGCGTAACACACGAGAATTAACATCATTGGTTCTCGCGGAAGCTCAAACCTGCAGCAAAACGCAGGAATGAACCCCATTGGTTCTTGAGGAAGTTCTTCGTGCTGCGTAACATGAGAATGAACCTCATTGGTTCTTGCTGAAGCTAAAACGTACTGCATAACACGAGAATGAACTTTATTGGTTTTTGAGGAAGCTTAAACGTGCTGCATAGCACTAGAATTAACCTCATTGGTTCTTGAGAAAGTCCATCGTGCTGCGTAACACGAGAATGAACCTCATTGGCTCTCGCACTTAAAGTGAACATGCTTGAGCTTCCGTGTATTTTATGTGTGAGTTGATGAATGTTTAAATGTGAATAAAAGCCTTAAGTAAATCTATTCATCATAAGATGAATTTGGACTAAACCAAACTCGTTTCATCTGATTAGTTTTACAATCTTTTTATGAAATTTTTGAAGCGTCAAATTGGTAGTTGCATCGCTGTCAATGGAGGGACAGAAATCTCTCAGATTTCATCAGAGATCTTCATTTGAGGGTGAGTAAATGATGACAGGATTAAAACGTGCGTGTGAACTATCCCTTAATGTGTATTTTATGCCATTTATTTGCTTAGAAAATAAAAACTGGAAAGAGAACTGGTACATATTAGAAAACATTTCAAATGATCTTAACACAGATTAAAAGGTTTTTTAATATCCTTAACAATTTTCTACCAAAAAAAGTTTCTACCAATGTAGGAAATCAAATAATAACGATGAATTCAGCATAGAGACAAAGAATCTAGATGACACGTTGCAGAATGATCAAAGACAAACATTCATTCACAAGACTTTACGTTAATTATAGTGTTGCATAATTATTGCATATGTCAGTATCTCAGCAACACAAAACACTACTAATGCTCTTTTTCTGTTTATGAATTCCAGACTGGTATTTTGTTTGCATTTTTCCCTCTTTTCCTGTCAGACTTAGTGTGTAAGGTCATGCGCTCTTCTCCTCTCGATTATATGTCCCAAAAGCCGCCTTCTCCTGTTATAAGAAACAAACAAAAAGTGCCATGCTTAAATGGAAGACCCACATAAAGAACTTCAGGAAGGCTTCCCCAGTGAGAGCCCATTCATGAGCCCTCTTTTGTGGAGCGGTGGAGGTAAATAAACGCCCTCGGCCTGAGCGCCAGCTGTCTCGCTTCTCCTGCCATGTCACGAAAGGGTTAGTGGAAGGGAGTCTGCGGCTGAGTCCAACTAAGGCCAACTTCAAACACACAGCACATCCAACACGTACACATCCCTTCACTTTCACCCTTTCATTTTGGTCTTTTTGGATGGACTTGTTCTCTGCAGTATAGGTTGTGCCGAAGCCTCCCACAGGATATGTGGGGAAAAAACATGTATATTGTCTCCATGAATGAACAATTAGTTCCTAAGACTTACTACATCAGCACATTTACTAATTTCCTTATTTTAAAGTAAATTAGGAGGACTAATTCAAGGGAATTACTTCCTAATTTGTGACAATCACAATCTTGATGGTAAGATTTGTAAGATTTCAAGAAAACTGTCAAGAAATATCTGGGTCATATTTCACCCAGGATTAATATTGTTAACTAAAACTGTTAAAACCATTTCTGTTAATTGAAATAATAAAATAAATAGCTTGTTGGTCTAACGTAATACAGTTATGACACCTATTTCCACACAGTTGAACTGATTTGTTTAAACTGGGTTATCTGCGCTGATGAGTAATATTCCTTCAGTTTTATTAGACGTATTCTGTGCATGTTTCCTGAATATAATTCACTCTTGTTGGGTCAACCAGTGCTGTTGCATGGGTTTGCTGTGTTTTTATCAGAGGTGGACAGTAACTAAGTACATTTACTTGAGTACTGTACTTAAGTACACTTTTTGAGTATCTGTACTTTACTGGAGTATTATTTTTTTCTGGAATCTTATGACTTTTACTTCACTACATTTGAAAGACAAATATCGTACTTTTTACTCCACTACATTTCTATCTAGGTCGAAAGTCGTTTCTGTTGCACCTCTGAAAGTCGGAGGATGATTTTTTTTCCTTCTTTAAAAGTTTTTTTGGTGTTGTTTTTGCAGACAGTCTATCAGGAATCACTCTTATAGTCAAATACATTTCCCCAACTTTTTTGAACACTGATCTGTTCATAGCAAAATGAAAGAAGACGGTTCTTAGGCTCAAGTGTGTGCACCCATAGCCATACTTTGAAAGAATGTTTTAGTTTTTAAAAACAATCAAGATTAGTTTAGTTGGCATACACTTGGTGCATGTCTTATAAAATATTAAAAATATAAACGTCTGGGAGAAAGAGAATGGTAAAGTTGGGAGAATATCAGATGTGTATCAGTGTATTGGATCCGTGAATTCGGCCTTAAAGTGACAGCAGCTTTGTAAAGAGCTTTGTAACTTATATACAAGTATTTAAATGAGTTTAAGTTAGTCGTATGCTAGTATGTCAGATGGAGCATCACTGAATGGCTTAAACCATGATGATAGTGTGCATTTATATAACTATAATAAAATAATGCATTGGTATAAAAAAGGAAATTTACTTTGATACTTAAGTACTTTTGAAAACAAATACTTCTGTACTTTTACTTGAGTAAAAATCTGTTTTTACAACTTTCACTTGTAACGGAGTAATATTTGACCAGTAGTACTTTTACTTTTACTCAAGTAATAGAGTTGTGTACTTTGTCCACCTCTGGTTTTTATACAAATGGAAAGACCTGTTAGTTAGTTAATGGTTATTTTGAACATTAAGAAGAGTTTTTAGAACATAATTTTGGTTTTCTCTTTCTTCTTATTTTTTTGGTTACGATTGTGGTGAAGAGTTGAGCTTGTGGTTAGGTTGTGTGTGGCTAGCTGTCGTGCACGTTAGAATATTCAAACCAGATTATTTAATTTATTTCTATAGAAACTAATGGACAACACAACACTTGTTTATATGCCATGTGTGACATTTGTTGCATACAAGTAATGATCAAGTAAAAAAATGTGTCATCACTGGTATTAGCACAGTTACAAATCATTGAGAACATAGGCCCACAGCGGTCTATACACTTATAGTAACCTCAAAAATGTACATAACATAAACTCTTAAATGTCAAATATAACTGAACATCAAACATTAACTGGCCTTTCCCTTTACTAAAAAACACATTACACGGCACTTGAAATCAAAATTTACTCTCCTGATCCATCCCTATGCAAAGCATGCTGGGAACTAGAAATCCACTGACCAGTTTCAGTCACTGCAACAGAAATGAATCAGGTAGTCCCAACACAAATGGTTTATGTTAACATAACATTTTACCAATGTAATTTAATTTAACTTAATTCAATTGAGTGTAAATGACAATTAAGTAAAAAAAAAAAAACTTTTTTGAGTGTAGTTACAAAACTTAAATTTAACAACAATTAGAAATGTGACAATTAGAAACCATTACACTGTAAAAAAAATTGTGGTGGTTTTTGTTGGTTTAACTTAAAAAAGTATAATCTGGTTGCCTTAAAATTTTGAGTTTATTGAAATTAAAAATTTGAGTTGATACAATGAAGGAAATTAGTTTAATAAATAGAAACTCAAAATATTTTTGTATCTGAACCACATTAAAATTTTGATAAATCATGAAAATAGCACAATTTGGCATGTTTCACTGCATCATCACAAATAACACACATTATCACCCAATATGCTCACAAAATCGTTTAATAATCTTTTAATAAAGGTTGTCGAATCTCAAAAAAATTTCATTGTATTAACTCAAAATTTTAATTTCAATGAACTCAAAATTTTAAGGCAACCAGGTAACTTTTTTTCTAAATAATTTTTTTACAGTGTAGAAAACCTGAAATAAGTTGAAGTTGAAGCACTATAATTATTAACTAATGAATAAAAACTACAACAACAAAAAAGACTCATTAAAACCTAAAGAGCAATATTAAAAAGCAATAATAAAATGAAACTAAAATGAACATGAAAACTACAAATATAAATAAGTTGAAAATGAACACTTTCACCCCAATATTAAAGGACAAAGGATAAAAATCTTAGACCATTAAAATGCTTTGCATTGTTTTACATTATTTTAGTTATAATTACATTTAATTTTAATTTACTTTTAATAAAGACACTATATATATATATATATATATATATATATATATATATATATATATATATATATATATATATATATATTATATATATATTTCCCCCAAAATAAAGGCCAGCAGGAATTTTTTTTTATTTTTTATTTATACATTCTCATTACTTAATGAAGAAAAACAGGGTGACTTTCAGTACTGTATTATGGTGAAGAGAGTACTTTTTTAAATAAAGGGTTTTGCTAAATAAAATAAGAGACAAGGACTTGTTCAGATAGTTACGGGTGTTTGTATTGTCATTGCCTCATGGAAGGCAGATCCCCCTGTTAGCAATGAACCCATCTGTCAGATGCATGTGATACTGCTTTGAAATGCCTTCTGAAAAGCTGTTCTGCATTTCTTTGGCTACTTGCATTAATATCTCACAGAGGAACATATAAATGATAAACTAGACTAGGACAATACAACCCACCCACTCTTCTCTGCCTCCTCTGTGTGTGTGTGTGTGTGTGTGTGTGTGTGTGTGTGTGTGTGTGTGTGTGTGTCCCTCCCTCTGCTTCTCAAGTGCTGCTGGGGGATTAATGGAACTATGGGAACTCGAGCCACTGAGACGAGCTGCAGCTGGTCTGTGAATGCAGCGAGAGGAACACACAATCCCACCATAACACTCCACTGCTTTAAGTGTACGACTTACTCTGATGCCTTAACAAGCCTGCTCATTAAAACTTGTTAAATGTACTGCAGTGGAATTGTGAAACATTGTAAGATCAACGGTAGTGTCAATCAGAAAACAGCGTGATCTTTAAAGGCTATTTTTTCCAGTGAGGTGATATATTATAGTTTAAGATCTATATGGATTCTTTATCATATTTTTTTTGGGATATTTAAAATGATGTGAAATTATCAAAACTATAAAATAACACATATGGAATAATGGGAATGTACTGACCAAAATGTTAAGCTAAACGGATCTTTAATATATATGAAGTTTTTCCCATGCTGTTACAATGAAATAAAAGATACATATGCATACCGTACACACTGTGTACGGTGTGCATAAATAAGTGTTTTTTAAACAGTACTGGAATTCCTATGCTAGACACTTGTTGGCTACTAAAAAAAAAATAAGATAATACAATATCTTTAGATATTTAAAGACTTTAAAAGGAAATATATATATATATATATATATATATATATATATATATATATATATATATATATATATATATATATATATATAAGAAATATATTTCTTTTTTCTTTCTTTTTCCCCCTACCTATTATACATTCATATGTCCAAACTTTCAGTAGTGCACATTTTACAGTGCGCAAAGGAGTTTGCATGCATTAGAGTTTGCTTGCTGGAAACAATAAAAAAAAAAAATGTTTTGTTGTTCAGTTCAAAAGCGATATTTTACTAGAGCAGCTGAGCATCTTTATATAACGTCATGAAGTCAGGCTATTAGAGCACTGTTTAACATCTTGATTGACAGGGAAAAGGGGTAACAACCTTTCCCCTTTTGTCTTTACATAAATTGCCAAGATGTTTAGCAGGACAAATCCCAGACGTGGACCTGGGGTTGAGGGGTGGGTGGGGAAAAAATGCTTTTAAAAGTGGCAGACAATAACTTTTAATTTGCCACTCTTATTTTAAAAGAGAACCATGCAGCAGTCCCTTTGTAAAAGAGAGAGAAAGTGAGGGGCACAATGCCGGGATATCTGTGGAGTCTTTCTTTTTACTATTCTGAAAGGATTACGCTTTTAAAAAGAAAGAGAAAAAACTAAAGACCTGTACCTAATCACTTCCCCTGGTAATTCCTCCGCTTGATTAAATGAGGAGGGGGGAGCGTAGCGGAGAGGGATAGCAAGAGGATTTGACAGTTGCTTTAGGGCCAGGAAAACCCCACTATACCTGAAGTTCATTATGTGCATGGTTTGAGGTGATGGAGATCTGATTTTTACTTTACTGGTGCAAGATTTAATGAGATTTATGAATACATTTAATCACCATGGATGTCATAATTATTTTGATGCAAATCAGAACAATGCAACCGGTAACAGTCCGCTCGATATGTTGTACTGTTTTATTCCATTGGAAATTAGCCTGATAGCTTAGTTTATAAAGGCATTTGCACTTACCCTATATGCATTCATCTTTATTACATGTTAAATTAAGTGTTAAATTCTCAGATATTTCAGTTATAAAAAGAATGTGCTGTTCAATTATTCACTTAATAGGATATTATTAATTAATTAATTACCCGTTTATCAAGTGAAAGAAACATTCAGTTTGTTTTATTATGCATATAGTGACCTTACACAAATGTTAAATGAATATATTATAATAATTAATATAATCATCAAACTGAAATAGTTCATAGAAATTTGATTTCGAGGGCAGACCCATTTTGTCATGGCACTGGTTTCGCTGGGAAAATCCAAATATGAGACGGTTATCCACACTCCTGATAACCTATATCTCATTCAATGACACATGAAATAAATGCTTATACAATATCAGGATAATGTCAAAGCAGATATTCTGTACTGTAATGCCAATGTGTCTGTAGTTCAATTAACAGCCACCGGTGTCGCTAATAATAAGGGTTTCTGAATTTTATAGCCCCTTTAAAGGCCCGCTGAAGTGCCTTGATATGCGCTGCCTTATTCAATGTGTTGACGTGATTTCCCCTGAAAAGGCTTCAGCTGTTAGCAGCTCCTCCCTTTTTTTGAAACAGCCAATAGCGTTTCATTAATATACAGTTTGACTAGAGCCTTTCTGTTTGGTAAAGCCAGTTTCCTCTAAATGTTTATCATCATAATCTCCTCCATATCACTTTGAAATGCAGCATTCTGTGCAGAATTCAAATGGGTCGATATGTTTTGTTGTCTGCGCTGACTCGCGCATATGATCTGCACTGTGCTCTCGTGTCTTTAGTCTAAATTTAGACCATATAGCCATTGGTGTCTGTTCGCGCTGCAGCGGTGCATGAAACTAACGTGAAAACAGACTTCATTCGCCTCAACTAAAAGCATATTTACACTGAATGGTTTCCTATCACATATATCGTGTCCTATGTTCCTTTCACCATGTAGAAATTAGTAAATTTGTCAACAACTGACCAATTTGAGCCACAACTTTAGGCAGTGTAGGGGGCGGGCTTTAGATTCTAGAGAGCATTTGATTGGACAGAAGATTTGATGAGAAGGTGAAGTCTGCGATGATGTCATCAAAATCTGTAATTCGTTTTAATGGAAGTGAGAGCCTGCAAGTTGTGAATGCTTATGTCTCCTAAATGCAAATTTTGTCATAGTTTTGGAACACATCAGCTTATTCATAACTTTAAGGCTATCACAGTCATACTAAAAGCTAAAAAACTTCCATTTTGATTTCAGTGGGCCTTTAATGTTACTACTTGTTTCAGAACATTCAGAGAACATTCAAAAGTAAAGTTTCCATAATGTGTGTCTATGCCAGATGCGACAGTTTTTGCGTCGTGCCACAACAGCTTGACAAGGCAGTTTACTGGACATGACAAAGCTAACAATGCAATTCCATTTGTCTCTCAAATCAGAAATAGCACGAGCACTTGGAATACATCAAAAATAGAATGTACATCAGTTTACCGTCAGGAATTTGTCGCCGCATGCGGTGTAGACAGCATCACTGATTATAATGGGCTCTATTTGCTTTTGTTGCTTTGCATTGCCCCGCTTGTGTCTGATGTAGACACAGTGTTGATGTTCACATAACCAAAACAAGAAAAACATTTAAAACACTTGGCATTTTGATTTTCATCACATTGATTTCACAACTTGAGGCACAATATGCAAGATTTTTAGTTTAAAATATTCAAAAACCACAAGAGAAATGTTATATATTTTGTTGACTTGTGCACTTACATGATCCCAAATCTTTTCCAGAATGTTTAAATCCAGAGAAACAAGAAATATTAACCAGAACACATACCGTGTTACCCTCAGTTTTATTTCGTTATTTTTTAAGCCATGGAAACACCAGACGCTTTAATATATTATGTGTTTTATTAGACAGGCTAGCAACTGTTTGAATGCATTCATCGCCAGAAAACTAATCATTGATATATAGCTTAACACAGTTAGTCTTATTGCTTAAATCTCATTTTCATGATTTACCGCGAGTACCATGTTTGCCTAATATTAATCTAGCGTACTGCAGTGTGCAACAAGTGTCTAGTAGCCACTGAGCGAATGCACAGAGAAGCATTATAACATAACTTTTAACACACTCAAATAATCTATCCACTATAATAAAACGGTTCTGCTTACATATGACCGTAAAAAGCGGAAGCGTCGTCTGCGGTATAATAAAAGCTCAAGGAGTCATCAGGCTACACCTTGAATAAGGGATGTATGCAGGCGAAAAACGTTTTATATAGACTTACACTTCATTGCATATGCAAAATTAGAAAACGTGCTACAATGGATTTACTTTGCATACATAATTTTATCATGTTCCCTGACTGATTACAAAGTTTAAAGTTTTTTCAGTTGTGCACAGTGTAGAAAAAAGGAGCGGGCGGCCCTCAGACTAAAGGAAAGCTGTTACTCTCGCTGTTTATGTAATGAAATGCTGTGTCAGTGGAAATCCCTTCATTGGCAGTCACTCAACCTTCTCAGCTGATTCACTCTATGTCACACTGCTGGGGTCCAGTAGGATCCATCCTTGAGAAAAAAAATAAAATAAAAGAATGTCTCCTTTGTCCATCTTCACCCCACCTCTTCTGCCCCGTCATCCCATTTGGCTTCTCCATGGTGATGGAACATTTGTGCATTTGTGCAGTGATGGACGGTCTGATAGACGGTCCTTTTGCCTCGCTGGCTCTTCCATGAACAGTCCGCATTGCGCTGGACCTTTTGTCCAGGGTCTCGCTACGTTCCTCCGGTTCTAATTGAATCAACCGTATTGCTGTTACCAAGTGCGTAGAGGCAAGGGGGTTTCTCAGAGGGCAAAGGACAGGTCAGGACCTCTGATCCCAGCGCAGAACCTGCTGGGCATAGCCAACTAGTGTCAATTCTTAGGCACTGGGATGAATTAGCACTGTGTTTGTAATGAGTCCCAGCTGGAGTATTGGAAAAAAGAGACTTCTCATTTTGTCTTTTATACGAAACCCTTTTTACAAGCTGTAAACTCGCACATGACAACCGTTCTTATGAAGAACTTCACTTTAGTCAGATACTTTAAAGAGCAAAAGAAAGTAATTCGTAATCTCAAGTGGATTGAATAAGAATTTATTTTGTACCACTGTTGCAAATGTATGAACAGTCAGTTCAGAAGTAGAGATGGGAATCATAAAGAAATTTGGGTTTTAGTTCCAATTCCTTGTCATTTTGGTTCCTTAACAGTTATTCTTATAGAAACTTAAATGTAAATTGTAGGCTACTTAATTTCTCTTCTTGGAAACATGTAAGTATCTTCTTAAGGGCAGCACTACTATATTGTTACCTGGTTACCTTAAAATTTTGAGTTCATTAAAATTCAAAATATTTTTGAAGAGTTAATTCAATGAACATTTTTGAAAATCGACAAACTTTTCAAATATTATTAAACGATTTTGTATGGATTTTTGGTAATTTTGTTTTATTTGTGATGACGCAGTGAAATATGCCAAATTGTGCTATTTTCATGATTCATCAATTTTTTTTATGTGGTTCAGATACAATAATATTTCGATTTTCTATTTATTAAACCAATTTCCTTCATTGTATCAAGTCAAATTTTTAATTTCAATAAACTCTAAATTTTAAGGCGACCAGGTTACTTACTTTTTAAAGTTAAACTTTACTTTTTAACAGTTTATATATTCAAACAAAATAAGTAAAATGTGGACATCTGTTCAAAAATTTTCACCAACGGTGCATCAGGGAATGTTTGTACCTTTTTTAACAATTGTGTATGAGTCCCTCAATTTTCCTCAGTGTGAAAAGATGGATCACTGTTGGAATGGAAACATTTGCTTGAAAACTGAAGAGTTTGCAGGACCTGGAGGATTTTTCAGAAAAACATTGGACAGTTTAACTGCTCAAGACAAACAAGGGACTCATGAACAACTATCACAAAACAACAAAACAGCTGTGGATCATCCAGGGAACGACACTGATTGTAAAAAGGGTTCATAAACTTTTGAACGGGGTCATTGTTATAAAGTCAGCTATTCTTGTTTTGTTTTGTGGACCAAAGGTAAACATCTTTTATGGAAAATGTCTTATTTAGGACAGTACTAAACAAAAAAACAACATGCATTTTGATCTCTCTTATTGTGTTAAAAATCAAATTTTCACAGATTTTGCAATGGGTGTGTAACGTTATGAGCAAGACTATATACCGGTATTATACATTTACAAGCTTTTATCTGTAATGTTTTGTGATGGTTGTTCATGTTTGTCCTGATCAGTTAAACTGCCCATTGTTCTTCAGAAAAATCCTCAGAAAGGTCCCGGAAATTGTTCAGCTTTCCAGCAACTTATATAAGAGTCTTTCATTCTATAATCAGACTACAGTGATCAGGCAATTCAATTTTATGTAAACATATAATTAGAGATTTAAATCATTAACAATATCAAATTAATGCTAGATAGCAAAGTCATTCATGAGAAGCAATGGAAAACTGAAGGTTGTTGATTGAGATGCCTGTGGGATATGAGCCTAATTGTCTCCAAGTATCAACCCTGAAGCTCATATGTCCTACTTTTAGGAGGGGTTGAAGAAATTTCAGACCTTCGTCCAGAGTGTTGACGCCCTCTCTCAGTCGCCCCCCGGGAGTTGCAAATCAGACCGATATCTTGGTTATTAATCAAGTGCCTTCAAGAAGGAATAAACAACAGGCCTGGAGGACAGGCCTGGATAATGTAGGCCTGGTTTGGATTCAGGGGTTGTTTAAACGCCATCATGCAGGAGCAGTTGGGGTGGAGACGGGTCAGTTGTTTTATTGTTACGTTGTTCCAGAGCAATTTAATGTCCCAACAAAAATGCTTCTAGAAACAAAAACACAATGGACACTTATAAAGATCACAACGTGGCATGATCCTAGCAATGCTTGCATATTGTTTGCATTATGAGCATCAAATGTTATGTTAAGCAGCAGAGTCTGTATATAGTAGTGGTCCAAAGTGATGTCCGGCCTAGGAAAAATCAACATCTTCACCCTTTGTTCAATTATTATTATATCCTTGGAGTCAATTGTTGATGCAGATATAATTTTTAGTCAGCCTGTCATTAAAATAAATTATGAACACATGCAAAAACAAGAGAGAACCAACACAGTATTAATAACTGTTTATGTTGTAGTCAATGCATGCTTTTTTTTTCTTTTCTTTTTTTTTGGCATAGTAAAATAAAACCAGCTGTAGCTAAATAATTTAGTCAGAGAAATACCTTAACCAAGTTTAGTGATTTGTTCTTCCCTTAGATTTAAAATATGTACTAACTAAAAAAAAAACGTTTCCCTCATATTTTGATGGTTTTATCAAATTTGTACAAATTTGTCCCCAAACCAATCCCACCCAAACATCACTTTTGGCCACTACTGTACATAGATACAATCCAGACTACACAGGGGTTCACTTGCAGTGAAGACAAACTAGTGACAACTAGAAAGAAACCATCAAAAAGGACAGAGAAAACACTGTAACCAAATACAAATAGATAGTAAATCACACTTCTGTTGTTGCTTATGCCGTTGCATCATTGATAGCTTACCTATACTGCCTATTTTTTATTTGTTGGGCCTATTACAGTGTTTGATTTTAGATAATATTTGCATAAAAACGACTTATCAAATGAAAAATATGAAGCAAAACAAAAATGCAAAACTTTGTTCTTTTAAAGTTAACTTCACTTTTAGATTAATTGCATAGCTAGTTATCGCATGGTTCTACTCGCACTGCTCCCAGCAGGATTCGAAGCAGTGTTTCCAGCAATGGAGCTAACAAGGATACTTGTTGCATGGGAGGAGGGTATAAGAGCTGGCCTCTGTTACTTTTATCCCACTAAACCTTACTCTCATACGGGTCACGGCACCAATGTAACCCCTCCAGTTCTAGTCGCACTGCTATAAGCATGATTCAAAATGATGTTTTCAGCATTGGGAGAAGGGCATAAGAGCTGGCCTCTGTTACACTTATCCCCCTAAACCTTATACTCATACGGGTCATGGCACCAATGTAACCCCTCCAGTTCTAGTCGCATTGCTATAAGCATGATTTAAACCAGTGTTTTCAACATGGGAGGAGGGAGTAAGAGATGGCCTCTGTTACACTTATCCCCCTAAACCTTACTTTCATCTGGGTCACGGCACCAATGTAACCCCTCCAGTTCTAGTCGCACTGCTATAAGCATGATTCAAACCGGTGTTTTCAGCATGGGTGGAGGGTGTCAGAGCTGGCCTCTGTTACACTTATTCCCCTAAACCTTACTCTCATACTGGTCATGGCACCTATGTAACCCCTCCAGATCTAGTCGCACTGCTATAAGCATGATTCAAACCAGTGTTTTCAGCATGGGAGGAGGGCATAAGAGCTGGCCTCTGTTATACTTATCCCCCTAAACCTCACTCTCATACGGGTCACGGCACCAATGTAACCCCTCCAGTTCTAGACACACCACCACAAGCATGATTCAAACCGGTGTATTCAGCATTGGAGGAGGGCGTAAGAGCTGGCCTCTGTTACACTTATCCCCCTAAACCTTACTCTCATACGGGTCACGGCACCAATGTAACCCCTCAAGTTCTAGTCACACCGCTATAGGCATGATTCAAACCAGTGTTTTCAGCACTGGTGGAGGGAGTAAGAGCTGGCCTCTGTTACACTTATCCCCCTAAACCTTACTCTCATACGGGTCACGGCACCAATGTAACCCCTCCAGTTCTAGTCGCACTGCTACAAGCATGATTCAAACCGGTGTTTTCAGCATGGGAGGAGGGTATAAGAGCTGGCCTCTGTTACACTTATCCCCCTAAACCTTACACTCATACGGGTCACGGCACCAATGTAACCCATCCAGTTCTAGTCGCACTGCTACAAGCATGATTCAAAACGATGTTTTCAGCATTGGGAGAAGGGCGTAAGAGCTGGCCTCTGTTACACTTATCCTCCTAAGCCTTACTCTCATACGGGTCACGGCACCAATGTAACCCCTTCCAGTTCTAGTCGCACTGCTATAAGCATGATTCAAACCGGTGTTTTCAGCATGGGAGGAGGGAGTAAGAGATGGCCTCTGTTACACTTATCCCCCTAAACCTTACACTCATACGGGTCACGGCACCAATGTAACCCCTCCAGTTCTAATCGCACTGCTACAAGCATGATTCAAACCGGTGTTTTCAGCATGGGAGGAGGGAGTAAGAGATGGCCTCTGTTACACTTATCCCCCTAAACCTTACACTCATACGGGTCATGGCACCAATGTAACCCCTCCAGTTCTAGTCGCACTGCTATAAGCATGATTCAAACCAGTGTTTTCAGCATGGGAGGAGGGCATAAGAGCTGGCCTCTGTTACACTTATCCCCCTAAACCTCACTCTCATACGGGTCACGGCACCAATGTAACCCCTCCAGTTCTAGTCGCACTGCTACAAGCATGATTCAAACCGGTGTATTCAGCATGGGAGGAGGGTATAAGAGCTGGCCCCTGTTACACTTATCCCCCTAAACCTTATACTCATACGGGTCACGGCACCAATGTAACCCCTCCAGTTCTAGTCGCACTGCTACAAGCATGATTCAAAACGATGTTTTCAGCATGGGAGAAGGGCGTAAGAGCTGGCCTCTGTTACACTTATCCCCCTAAACCTTACTCTCATATGGGTCACGGCACCAATGTAACCCCGCCGGTTCTACTTGCGCCACTATGACAGGGATTCAAACCGACATGCACTAGACCCCAGTTGTAACCACACAGCTCTTACTAGCTGGCCTCCGTTACACATGCACCTGCACTAGAGTCATGCCAGTGAAGAAGTCTCAAACCCTAGTCAATTATTCACTACAGAAAGTGAAAGTAAAACCTGGCCGATGAAGGAGCGCTTGAGATCGTCGCCGGGCCTGACCTGATCATAGATGAACATTACAGTTCTTTGAAAGAAAAAAAAATCCTCAGGATGGTCTTTGGCAGGAAAAGCCTTATTCATTCACAGATAATGAACAAGTTCACCTTTTTTTTTTTTTTTTTTTGGCGAGTAGTATTGATGCATACACAACTTTGTCTCTGGGTCTCTTGAGGCTTGACCCATGGGAGGTTCAATAGTTAGAGCCTGTCCTTTCTGAGCAAGAGAGATCTCCTCTGCAAGAGTGTAATGTTCTCTTTGTTCCCTGTGTGGAAAAACACAATGTAGGTGCTCAGGCATGCACTGAGAGGCAGATCTCCAGGGCTGCCCTGAATCTCATTAGAGGACTTTCCAAAGTTTATTATGATTGGACGGCCTTGTGAAAAGAAAGCAAGGGCCCTAAGAGTGCAGGGTAAGCCCGAGGGTGTGTGTGTGTGTGGTGGGGGGACAGAATTAGTCCCATTCCTATACAGGAAGCAGATGTTTTGCTGTGACCAAGTAACTCTGGGAAATCCACCGAGACAGGTCTTAAATGTCGTAACTCTTCATTAACTCGATGCACCGTAAATGGGTTTCTGTAGACGGGGCCAATCTAGTTTATCTTCCCTGTTCCAAATAAATTCATATAAGTGCACTTTTCTGCTTTTGAGTAGCCTTTAAAGGGGCGCTCATAAAGACGACCAGCAGGGGGAGGCTTTGAAAACAAGTCTCCTCATTGCGTAGCGAGATTGGTCCCTCGGCAGGGAACGCGCCAGAGTGCTGGGCACAATACACAGCCTGAAGAGACTACCTGTGGGGTGAGGGATGAAAAATAAGAAACCAACTTAAGAAATAAAGATGAAAAGCTAGCTTGTCTTAACCGCTTGCCAATGAGGAACTGCTTATCTGTCCCACTTGGGTTTTAGGTTGCGGATTAACATCACATGCTTGACAGTATTATACTAAACATCAGTTTGGGTTTATTTGGCCAGATTTTGATTATAGATGAGGTTGTGGGAAAAGCTGAGCCAACCTTGTATATACTAAAATTATATAAATAGTATTTTTTTATGTGACCATATGTGAAGTTAGTGACTGTCATATCAACTTTTCTTTAAACAAAAAGTTTCTTTGCATTTCAAAGTGCATTTTCTAAATGGGTAGCAGGTAAAACAATGTTTATGTCCAAATAACCCGTTTAATGTTGTGAATTGTGCAAAACAATGATGGAAAGAGCATTAAATTGACTTGACTGAAAAAAATGAGAGCAACAAAGTTTTGACCCTTTTTTAAATATTATAAAAAATAAATAAAATAAAAACACATAACAGTTCAATCCTAATTAGATTTTCTATTGAAAACACTTCCAGATTTAGCATTACAGCTTGTGTGTTTCATGACACTTTCAAAGTGACCCAATGTGACAACAATTCTTTATTAACCGATAATTGGCTTCATAAATCATATTTTGTGTGAAAAATTATAAAAGTTGTTTATGTTTTACTGCGACTATGTAGTATGTGTGTAGTATGTGTAAATGTAGTATGTGTAAATGTATATATATATATATATATATATATATATATATACACACACACACACACACACACACACACACACACACACACACACACACACACACACACACACACACACACACACATGTTGAAATGCAAATAACAATACATTATAATAAAATAAATCATACATTATCCTAAAAATTTTCAGTATATTAAATATATAAAATATTGTTCTCATTTTAATACAACATTACTTACATTTAGATATTAGCCAACATTCCCATAATAATATACTGACGTAGTGACATTCCTTTAATAAGCACAGCAGTGTTTTTTTTTTTTTTTTTTCATAGCTTGAGAACAGTTTTGCTGTGATTATTAAATGGCTGCATGCAACTCTGAGCAGACAAATATATGCTGCAACTCATTTATACTCATCTATACGGGTGTAAAGAGTGGCCACAATTATTTAACAATACCCCTGCTACCGCGATCACTGCATGTGTGTTTGGTAAAGGTTTGCCTTTCTCTTGGGTTCACTTGTTTTCTTTAGCGTAACTGGACACCTTTTCCCTCCAGGACTGTTTTTCAGTAAACTAGCTGCTATCGGCTCCACAGATGCTCTCACCGTGATTATCACACTCTTTCACACAAACACGCATGTATTCTGTAACTTTAACATTGTGGAAAGTATGGCTTTATTTGATGCTCACACATATGTTAAACATATGTATACGGTTTCTGATACAAAATTGTAACTATATTTGAACTATATTAACACACACACACACACACACACACACACACACACACACACACACACACACACACACACACACACACACACACACACACACACACACACACACACACACACACACAGACACATTAACAGGGCAGATGAATGTGGATAGTTTACCTTGTAGATTTTTTTGGCTTGTCTGCATCACCTGTTCCTGGTTTTGTGTCAGGATGATGGAATGGTTCCACACTAAAGGGATAAACCACACACGTTTAAACCTTCACCCCTAAATGTGCATATAAGTACCTAAGAGTAGTCATTTGAACCCTTAAAGGGTTAGTTCACCCAAAAATGAAATTTCTGTCATTAATGACTCACCCTAAGTGACTCCACACCCGTAAGACCTCCGTTCATCTTCAGAACACAGATATTTTAGAAAGTCCGACAGCGTTTCCAAGTGTGTGCACACTATACTGTCCATGTCCAGGAAGGGAATAAAAACATCATCAAAGTAGTCCCTATGTGACATCAGTTAGTTCATTAGAATCTCTTGAAGCATCGGAAATACATTTTGGTCCAAAAATCACAAAAACTACGACTTTATTCAGCTGTCACGGTTCATGGATTCCCTGTCTCACTCTTGGGTGCGTGTTGAATGTAGGTGAGGGCGGAGCCTGGGATTGGCTCATCACGCACCTGTGGCTGATCACCTGCACCAGCTGCAACTCATCACCTTCACCCTATTTAGTCTCTCTGTTTCTCTCTTGTCTTTGTCAGAGCGTTGTTGGATGTTTCCCCTTGTGTCTCCGTGTTGGTTGTCGTTTCCCCCTTCCGTGAAACGCTGGATCCCTTCCCGGATTACCTCTACCGATCTCCCGAGTCACAGCTGCTCACAGCCTGCCCGTGTCGCCAACAGAGCCTCTCTCACTGCTCCATCTTACCCGGACTTCAGTGTTCTGAGTTTTGACTTCTGTGACACTATCTGTCAAATTAAACTGAGTTACTTGCAATTGAATCCTGCCTCTGTGAATCCGTTACAGAACGCTCTGACCAACCATGGATTCAGCGAGTATCAACGCCCTACTGACCAGCAGCAACGAGAGACTGGACCAGCAGGAGTCGAACTTAACTGCCACAGGACAGGCAGTACACACCTTGGTGGCACGGGTGGCCGAGCTGACCCAACAGATGCAACAACTCGTCGGTCCCACTGTGCCCGACCCACCGCCGATCCCCCACACACCATCCGCATCGCGGCAACCGGAACCACGTCTGCCTACCCCTGAGAGTTATGCCGGTGAGAGCAATTATTGCAGAGCCTTCCTTACCAAGTGTTCCTTGTTTTTCGCTCTTCAACCGCAGACTTTCAACACGGAGAGATCCAAGGTGGCATTCGTCCTCACCCTGCTCTCCGGACGAGCCGCACTTTGGGGAACGGCGGTGTGGGAAAATCAACATCCTTGCAGCTCCTCGTTCCAGACGCTGGCGGCGGAGATGAGAAGGGTGTTTGACCGAGCGGTAACCGGAAGAGAAGCGGCACGTCAACTCGCAGAGCTCCGTCAAGGTAACCGCTCGGTCTCGGATTATTCCATCGAGTTCCGCACCCTGGCCGCCGAGTGCAAGTGGAACGAGGAGGCACAGTGGGACATGTTCCTGCATGGGCTGGCTGACCGCATCCAGAAAGAGATTTTCATGATCGACCTTCCGGAGAAGATTGACGGACTGATCGAACTTGCGTTGAGGGTGGACGCTCGTCTGAGTCGGCTGAGATCCAGGATGGAGTTTCAGCACAAGAGTGTCGAATGCCCTCAGGCCAACGCTGCGGATGCGGTCAGCTACACCTTCGACCCGGAGCCCATGCAGGTGGGTCGAGCTCGGCTCTCCCGGGAGGAGAGAGCGAGACGGAGATCCCGTGGTCTTTGCCTCTACTGCGGCGGGACCGGACACCTGCTAGACTCCTGCCCGGTAAGAGGACCACGCCCGGCGGTAAGGAGAAGGCTACTGTCGGGCGGGATCTCCGTGGAAAAGACCTCATCCTCCACTCTCCTTCCGGTGAGATTGCTGTGGGCAGCCCAGGAATTTTCCAGCCCAGCACTCCTCGACTCGGGAGCGGAGGGTAACTTTCTTGACTCTGCCCTTGCACACAAACTCAAAATACCCACCATTGCACTTAAGAACACCATCTCTGTCAACGCACTCAACGGACAAGTTCTCCCTGACATTTCATTCACCACTGAACCACTTACACTGATCACGTCTGGCAACCACACTGAACTCATTTCATTTTTTATCCTGGACTCCCCTTTGGCTCCCATTGTCCTCGGTCACCCTTGGCTGGAGTTACATAACCCAAGGGTTGACTGGGGACAAAACTCTGTGTCTGCGTGGAGTGATAAGTGTTATGAGTCTTGTTTGGTGTCTGCTTGTTCGTCTGTGTCTCGTTCTGTTTTTCAGAGTGAGACGGTGAATCTGTCTAACGTGCCTCCGGAGTACCTCGACCTGAAGGAAGTGTTCAGTAAGTCCCGAGCTGCTTCTCTTCCTCCGCATCGTCCCTATGACTGTGCTATAGATTTACTCCCAGGTAAGTCTCCGCCTAAGGGCAAACTATACTCTCTTTCTATTCCAGAGAGGGAGGCCATGGAGAAATATATTTCTGATTCTCTAGCCTCCAAATTCATCCGCCCTTCCTCTTCTCCAGCGGGGGCGGGGTTCTTCTTCGTGGGGAAGAAGGATGGTTCTCTGCGACCTTGCATTGATTACCGAGGGCTGAATAACATCACGGTAAAGAATACCTATCCTTTGCCGTTGATGTCTTCAGCTTTCGAGAGGTTACAGGGAGCATCCGTCTTCACGAAGTTGGACTTACGTAACGCTTATCATTTGGTTCGCATTAGGGAGGGGGATGAATGGAAAACCGCATTTAACACCCCCAGGGGGCATTTTGAATATTTGGTCATGCCTTTCGGCCTTTCCAACTCCCCAGCGGTTTTCCAGGCACTCGTCAATGATGTGTTGAGAGACATGGTCGACCAATTCATATATGTCTACCTGGATGACATTTTGATTTTTTCTTCGTCTCTCCAGGAACATGTTCGACACGTCAGACGAGTGCTTCAGAGGTTGCTAGAGAATGGGCTTTTTGTCAAGGCGGAGAAATGCGCTTTTCATGCACAGTCTGTTCCTTTTTTAGGGTACATCGTGTCATCGGAGGGAATGCGCATGGATCCCGACAAGGTTAAGGCTGTGATGGATTGGCCAAGTCCAGATTCCCGTAAGGCCCTACAGAGGTTTCTGGGGTTCGCCAATTTCTATCGGCGTTTTATTCGCAATTTCAGCCAACTAGCCGCACCTCTGACTGCCTTGACCTCTCCCCGAACGACGTTCAGGTGGTCCGATACAGCCGAGGCTGTATTCGCCAACCTCAAAAGCCGCTTTGTTTCGGCTCCCATCTTAGTCGCCCCTGATTCCACACGTCAGTTCGTGGTAGAGGTCGACGCGTCAGAGGTGGGGGTAGGAGCGGTTCTTTCACAGCGCTCTCCCTCAGATGACAAGATGCACCCGTGCGCGTTTTTCTCCCATCGTCTTTCTCCTGCCGAACGCAATTATGACATTGGTAACAGAGAGTTGTTGGCCGTCAAGTTAGCGTTGGAGGAGTGGCGTCATTGGCTTGAAGGGTCGGGGGTACCTTTTATTGTATGGACGGATCATAAGAACCTTGAATATATTAGATCTGCTAAAAGACTCAACTCCAGGCAGGCTCGGTGGGCACTTTTTTTCGGACGTTTTGACTTTGTTCTCTCGTACCGCCCCGGGTCTAAAAACATCAAACCCGACTCTTTATCTCGTATTTTTGATGCTTCCGAACGCCCGGTTACTCCCGAGTGTATTTTGCCAGAGAAGATAGTTATCTCTACACTCACATGGGAGATCGAATCGAAGGTCAAAGTGGCCTTAGAAGGGGTAACGCCCCCGCCCGGCGGCCCACCGAGTTGTTTGTTCGTTCCGGAGGGGTTAAGATCCGAGGTCCTAAAATGGGGTCACTGCTCCAACATTGCTTGTCATCCAGGGGTAAACCGCACTTGCAGTTTAATAAAGCAACGATTTTGGTGGCCACTTATGGCTCGCGACATTCGCAGTTTTGTTTTGGCTTGCTCGGTCTGTGCGGTTGGTAAGACATCTAACCAACCTCCCCATGGGTTACTTCAGCCGTTGTCTGTTCCTTCGAGACCCTGGTCCCACATCGCTCTAGATTTTGTTACCGCCCTCCCGCCCTCCCAGGGCAAGACGGTCGTTTTGACCGTCGTGGACCGATTCTCGAAGGCAGCACATTTCATTCCCTTGCCCAAATTACCCTCAGCCAAGGAGACAGCGGTATCTGTAGTAGACCACGTCTTTCGGTTACATGGCCTCCCGATGGACGTGGTCTCCGACAGAGGTTCCCAATTTGTGTCCAAATTTTGGCAGGAGTTTTGTAAATTACTAGAAGCCACGGTTAGTCTGCCTTCGGGTTATCACCCCCAAAGCAACGGTCAGACCGAGAGAGCCAATCAGGATCTGGAAAGAGTGTTGCGATGTTTGGTATCCAAGAATCCTTCATCCTGGAGCCAGCAACTCTCTATGGTTGAGTACGCTCATAACTCGTTACCAGTGTCATCTACGGGCCTTTCGCCATTTGAGTGTAGTGTAGGTTACCAGCCACCTATTTTTCCTAGTCTGGATTCCGAGGTCGCGGTCCCCTCTGTTCACGCCTTTATCCAGAGGTGTCATCGCACATGGACCAGAGCCCGTGAGACTCTGCTCCAGGTGGGAGAGCGCACCAAGGCTAAAGCCAATCGCCAACGGTCTAAGCCTCCCGTTTACGTCGTCGGTCAAAAAGTGTGGCTTTCTACCAAGAACATTCCTCTCCGCTCCGTATCTAATAAACTTGCTCCCAAATTTATCGGCCCGTTCACTGTCACCAAGATCATTAGTCCGGTGACAGTCCGCCTCAAACTCCCTCCGGCGTACAGGAGGATTCATCCCGCCTTCCATGTATCCAAAATCAAACCTGTTTTTCACTCCCACCTTAATCCGCCAGTCCCGGTTCCCCCACCGCCGCGACTCGTAGATGGGGAACCAACTTATTTGGTTAATCGCATTCTGGATTCTAGACGGAGGGGACGCGGTTTCCAGTACTTGGTGGACTGGGAAGGTTACGGTCCGGAGGAGAGAAGTTGGGTTCCTGCTAGGGACATTCTGGATCACTCCCTTATTGATGATTACAATCAACAGGTAAGGTCGGCTGGGAGCGTCAGGGGACGCTCCTAGGGGGAGGGGTACTGTCACGGTTCATGGATTCCCTGTCTCACTCTTGGGTGCGTGTTGAATGTAGGTGAGGGCGGAGCCTGGGATTGGCTCATCACGCACCTGTGGCTGATCACCTGCACCAGCTGCAACTCATCACCTTCACCCTATTTAGTCTCTCTGTTTCTCTCTTGTCTTTGTCAGAGCGTTGTTATGAATCAGTGAATCGATCAATGATTTGGATCGCATGCCAAACTGCTGAAACCACGTGACACATGCGATCCGAATCTTTGATCGATTCACTGATTCAGAACCGTTTGAATCTTTATTTGAGGATTGAACACAAACAAGGAGGAGAAGACAATGCTGAATAAAGTCGTAGTTTTTGTTATTTTTTGACCCAAATGTATTTTCGATGCTTCAAGAGATTCTAATGAACTTACTGATGTCACATACGGACTACTCTGATGATGTTTTTATTCCCTTTCTGGACATGGACAGTATAGTGTGCATACACTTGGTTACACTCTCGGAGTAAATATAAAATATCTTAAACTGTGTCCCGCAGATGAACGGAGGTCTTAGGGGTGTGGAACGACATTAGGGTGAGTCATTAATGACATCAATTTCATTTTTGAGTGAGCTAACCCTTTAAGGTATACTGAAGGACTGACGTTGTCCCTTAAAGGAACCTGAACTGTTGTAGTGCTGAAGGAAAAAACTTGTTCACATTTTTTTTGCATATCTTTCTGAGAGAGTGCAATTGCTCTGGAGTGTGTAGTTTCATGGTGCTTTTAAATGACAGGGACATCTCAGATGGATGTCTGCCTGCTTTCACTCCACAACCCCCCATGGTGACCTCACACTGAGGGGTAATGCGGAGGGGTGTGTGCTTCAGCACCTGCAAATGAAATTAAAACAGATTAATAGTGCACAGGACAAACAAACGCAGGCCCTCCACAGGCAACATGCTAATGTGGAGCCTGTATGGAGGATAATGGGACATTTTATAACGAAATGACAGATTTAAGATCTCCTGCTAATGCATGATCCTTAAAATGAATCTAAAACGAACAAGGGAATGCAGTTTCAGGGCATCCGAATGCTTGCCGTGGAGTTTAGAAGTCATAAAAGACATGGCTCATATGTTCAGGCCTTTCATTTTGATCTACACACGAGTGTATGAGAGCATTGAACGCTCTTTTGTCACTCACGCCCGTGTGCGTTTCCCATGCGTTCTCAGTGCATTTGCATGAGAACAGCCCTGAGAGGCGGGTGTGAAATATTCTTTTCATGGTCTGCTAAAGGATGGAGATCCCTGTCAAGGCAAAGCTCGCTGTGGCTTTGGTTTGTCTCGAGACCGCTGGATTCCATGAGCCGAGGTTTTATGTCATGTAATGGTTTCCCATTTGCAAGCTTGGGCCTCTGCAGCTGCAGAGCCCATTACAAGTTGATTGACATCATTCTCGGGACGTTTACAGGTCATTTGCAATGGCATGTGGTGCATGGTAATGGATTAAGGTCATATGAAAGCACACTTGTTGAGTTTCTGGACTTTGTGTGGGGAGATTTTTAAATTAAAAGTTATGCATGTGTCCCTCAAAAAAGAAATCCGAAAAATCTCATTTAAAGCACAATTCTTAGAAATGTATTCATATTGGTTTCAAGATTTTGAATTGAGTACATTTTCGAAAAAAAAATGTTAGATTAATTTAAAGGGTAAGTTCACCCAAAAATTAAAATGATTTCATTAATTACTCACCCTCATGTCATTGGACACCCGTAAGACCTTCGTTCATCTTCAGAACACAAATGAAGATATTTTTGTTGAAAGCTGATGGCTGAGAAAGGCTCCAGAAAGGCCTCCATTGGGATTCAGGACATTCACACTTACAAGACCCATAAAGGCACTAAAGACGTCGCTACAAAGTCCATCTCACTACAGTGGCTGTACAATAATGTTAAAATGCGACGAAAATAGTTTTTGTGTGCAAGAAAAATCTAAATAACGACTTTATCCGCCAAGTTATTGTCTTCCGTGTAGGTCTCTGACGTGAACTCACGCGATAGCGGCGCTCCTCCTCTTCCGGGTCATGCATTTGAACGGGGGAGCTGCGTCATATTCTCGCGCATGCGTCGAGTTCACGTCAATAACTTGGTGGATAAAGTCGTTATTTTGATTTTTGTGCACACAATAACTATTTTCGTCGCATTGTAACATTATTGTACAGCCACTGTAGTGAGATGGACTTTGTAGCGACGTCTTTAGTGCCTTTATGGGTCTTGTGAGTGTGAATGTACTGAATCCCAATGGAGGCCTTTCTGGAGCCTTTCTCAGCCATCAGCTTTCAACAAAAATATTTTCATTTGTGTTCTGAAGATGAACGAAGGTCTTACGGGTGTCGAACGACATCAGGGTGAGTAATTAATGGGTGAACCATTTTTGATTGAACTTACCCTTTAATATCATGGTGTAACCATAAAGTAAAAAGGAATCATTTATCGTGTGATTTATACGGCTAAATTAGTTTTTAAGGGCATATGTTACACAGCTTTCGTGCATATTATATGCACTTTATAGCATTTCCCACATCACTAAATCTCCCCTAGCATGTTATATGCACATACGGTACCCCACACACTAAACCTACAAATGGGGTGACAGTGCGTATCATATGCATATGAAAACACAAATTTTGCCGTATAAATCACATGATAAATACAATTCTTGCAACATATATGGATTTCATGAGAACATGTTGGCGTGTCAGTCACATAACATGACTTTTATGGTGGACAAAGGTTTTTTGCACATGAGTAAAATCTATTTTTGTAATATTAAAATAATAAAGAATATATGACAAACTAATTATCCTTTTAATTAACATTACTAGAAGAATGTTTACTCGTTACTTTAAGAGAAACTCGTCCAGAAATTAGTCTGAAAAAATGTATTAGAAAAAGTTCTGAGAACGTTCCCTGTTAGCGCTGCAAATGCATTGATCTGTATTAAGAGTGGCCTTAAAGGACGTTTGTTCACAGTTATCTGGTGTTCAATAATATTCTCACAACGTTAGCACAAAAATGTTTATACATTGTGCACGGAATGTTTTTTTTCACAAATGTTCAGAACGTTCCGAGAACAGCGTTTCCCAATGTTTGCAGATTTATAAAAGGGAATGTCTCCTTAAAGTCTGTATAAACATTTTAAAAACTGGACGTTTCGAACGTTCAGAGAACACTCACGTTTTCAATGGGAAGGTTAGATAAACACTCTTAGAACATATTTTTGTGTTAGCTGGGCACGTAGTAGTCCGTGCACATTCCTGCACACGGCTGTGTGGTTTGCTGAATAATTTCCTTCGGTCATCTGGGATGAGTGCCGCAAAAGGTGGGGGGTGTCTTTTTGGGTGATGTTCCTTTTTGCCCCCTGACACTGTTGTGATTAAGGATTAGACCGGAGAGGGTCTTCAGCCATCTCTCCCCTTTCCCTAAACAATCACCCCCTCCCCTCCCTGCCCCGCCCCACCCCCCTTTTACCACTCCTCCATTCCCCTGGGCGTGGGGGGAGGTTTTTAGCCCAAGAACTTTTTACTCATTATGTTCTAAAGTCTTTTGCTCAATCAGTGGAGCAGGAGGGAAACACCCCACACCCACCCAAAATCCCCCTCTCCCCTAACCACACACCCTGCCCTCACTCCCCTGCCTGCCAACAACATTGCATCAAACACCGAAGTCCCTTAATGCTTCTTCCAAGCACCCAAAACAAACTGACCAGATGTCTGTTTATCACACTCTAATGACCAGAAGACAACAGGTTTAGTGTTCTAGGCCGCAAGGTATTTCGTTCTCAATCATGTGTGCATCGCTAATGAGTCGCGTGAACATCTGAAGTTTGACTTTTCCTATTCTACGAGTCTTAATTCCTCCATAACTCCCTCTGACCCATTACATCACTGTCTGTCTAAAGCACTTGCTGTTTTTTTCCTTATTAGGACGGTAATGGGGTTCCCGGTTCCTTGACCTCCTCTTTAAAGTATGTTTCTAATTATAAGCTGTAGTCTTGCAGGAACTTTAACAATAGGTATTAGACAGACTAACTGTTTTGTTCAGTTGTGAGGTTAAGTTACAGCTGCATGGATGGAAATTAGACTTAAGTCAGCTAGTTCACAAGAGCCCTTGTGTCTCAACAAGCCCTTCATACGATGACATATTGATTTGTCGGAACCTCCTCCCTGCCCGTTTTGGTCTTTTCTGCTTTTCATTAACAAAGGGGGAAATCTTATTAGTGCGACTCTACATGTTGAGAGAGTAAAATTACAGTCACTAACAAGCTACCTCACAATCTAGAGAGGGCATTATTCAGAAAGCATTCTACTATGTTGATTTGGTGCTCGAGGAATATATCTTGTTATCATTAATGTTGAAAACTGTTGCTTAAAGGGATAGTTCACCCCCAAAATAAAAAATAAATAAAAATTATCCCATGATTCATTCCCCTAGGTGTACATGACAATCTCCTTTCCGACGAATACAATCAGACTTATATTAAAACATGCCCTGGCTTTTCCAAGCTCTATAATGGCAGTGCATGGCAGCCCAAAATTTGAAGTCCAAAAAAGTGCATCGATCCATTATAAAAGTAATCCACACGGCGCCGGGGGGGTTATAAAGTTACAAAAAATTATAACTGTATAACTGCTGCGATGATGGTGTCACATCTTGCATTTTGAACTGTAAGAAGCGCTGCACTTTCTTCGTAGAATATGAAAGGAGGTCCACCATAAGATAAAATTTTTACTTTATAACGTTAAATATGGGTATTTTTCTTACAAAAACCCATCGATTCGCTTCTGAAGGCCTTTTTTAACCCCCTGGAGCCGTGTGGAGTACTTTCATAATGTATGGATGCACTTTTTGGTCTTCAAATTTTGGGCTGCCATTCACTGCCATTATAAAGCTTGGAAGAGCCAGGACAGTTTCAATACAACTTTGATTGTATTCGTCTGAAAGAAGGGTGAGTAAATTGTGGGATTCATTTTTGGGTGAACCCTTTGAGTGGAAACCGTGACACACACTTAAAATAAAGTTAGTTAGAAGTTCACTCTTAAAAATAAAAGTGAGTGATGCCATAGAAGAACCTTTTTTTTTGTCTGTCTACTAGTGAACAGTAACATTTTAATAATATAAAGAACCGTTTGTGGAATGGAAAGGTCCAATGGATGCTAAAGGTTCTTCATGGAACCATCAATGCCAATAAAGCTGAACTTTCTATGCATTTCTTTTAAATAGAACTGATGGTCATTTTGCACTGCGGTAACCAACGATGAAGAAAAAAACAGATCTCCGTATGAATGTCCTAAATTGTTCAATGAAGTCGCTATTCGGATTCAAAGTATAATAAATGCAAACCAAGAACTACAGAGAATCTACCTTAGTTGTTAAAAGCGTTCAGGTCTTCATATAGCCCACCGAGCCAGTCACGTCTCCTCTCACAGCGGGATCAGATCAGAATGTCTGTGGTCACCAGGAAAAGGGATATAAAATGACTTTAATGTCAACCTCTTCACCAGTAGGTGACACTTTCAACACCTTCTCTAGGTTGTATCAAAGCACCTCAGAGGGTCGTCGTCTCCAGTTCTGACAGCAACAGGGTGGCGTGATCGAACCTTCAGATGTTTTAACGCAGTCAAATGAGTCACAATAGCCTCAAACATTGTTTTCTTAAACTAATTGGGTATAGTAAAATAGAGTGAGACTCAATGCATAGTTCAAATAAAGTGAATAGTATGAACTACCATTCAAAGGTTTGGAATAATTAAGATTTTGTAATGCTTTTGAAAGAAGTGTTACATGCTAAGTTGGTGCTCAAGGGAAAAAAGTATTCTTGAGCATCAAATCAGCATAGGCCTAAAAAGTGTCTTACATGACGATATATAAAAGTGCTTACATGATGTTATATGCTACAGAGTATATATATATATATATATATATATATATATATATATATATATATATATATATATATATATATATATATATATATATATATATATATATATTTAAGTTGGTTTAACTTAAAATAAGTAAGTAAACTGGTTGCCTTAAAATTTTGAGTTTATTGAAATTAAAAAATTGAGTTGATACAATGAAGGAAATTTGTTTAATAAATAGAAACTCAATATGTTTGTATCTGAACCACATAAAAAATTGATAAATCATGAAAATAGCACTATTTGGCATGTTTTACTGCGTCATCAGAAATAAAACACACACAATTACCCAATATGCTTACAAAATCTTTTAATAATATTTTAATAAAGGTTGTCGAATCTCAGAAAATGTTCATTGTATTAACTCAAAATTTTAATTTCAATGTACTCAAAATTTTAAGGCAACCAGGTAACTTTTTTTCTAAATAATTTTTTACAGTGTATGTATATATATATATATAGCTGGGGGGAAATGAATCATGATTAATCACTTCCAAAATAAAGGCTTGTTTACATTATATATATATATATATATATATATATATATATATATATATATATATATATATATATATATATATATATATATATATATATATATATATATATATATATCAATCATCTTCAGCACCAAATCAGCTAGTAAGAGACTTCTTTCAAATGTCTCAAATAGCTTGATAATTATAATAATATTTCTTCAGCATAAAATCATCAATTGTAATTTATTTCTTTGATGGTAAAGCTGAATTTTACATGATAAGAGTCACATCCTTCTGAAATCCTTCTAATATTCTCATCACAATGTAAAATATCCTAGGCCTAAATAGAAAACACTGGCTATTGTAAATCATATTACACAATATTACTTTTTACTGTATTAAAAAAAATCAAATTAATGCAGCCTTTGTGAGCATTAGATGTTTCTTTCAAAAACATCATTTTTAAACAATGGTCATAAATTTCAGGTAGGGTTTACACGAGGAGAGTTTTTGTGACAATATGCCCCAATATGCTGATTTACTACTAACAACAGCTACCTAGCCTACTATAAGTGTGATGCCGTTAGAATCTGATGATAAAGTCCACGATTAAAATGTATAAACCACAGAAAACAAGCGTTATGTGTTCCTAATATAGGGGATTATAAACAAAAACAAACAACTGAACTCATCCGCGCGCTTCAGTGTGAGTGGGCGGAGCGAAGACAACGCGGAGGTGTGGTCGCCGTACAGCAGACTTAAAAACACGTGCTGAGCCCAAAGCGTGAAGTTCATGAAAACTACGAGGGAGTTGTGTGGGATCACGGAGGAATCGTCAAATAAAGTCTTCGTCAGGACTATGCCATCCTACGCGCTCAATCAGTTTATTGACCTGGATGATGTCCTGTGCAAGGTAGATCTCGCGGTTATGAATTAGCAACGACAAGTGTGGTTGTTTTGGGACATCACTGAGCTAAATAGGCTAGAATCATGTTTTTAGTGCGGGTTGTTTTCTATGCATTTGAATGCATTTTGCAGGAAAAATGATAAATGGATTTTTGCAGGATAAAAACTAATGCAAACGTTCTCAGAAGGGTTCGAGATGACTGATCGACTCAATTAAACGAGAATGCTAGCAACTTCTCCAAGCAGGGAGGGAACGTGGGCCACGAGCGCCTTTTTTATTTTTTATTACAATCAGACGTTATAGTAATGTTGTGCTGGTTTTGGGATGTATGGAGCTTGAACATTACTAGATGAAAGCGCTAAATGTTTGTCGAATTGTTGAGAGTTGGTGCACAAATATTTAAACTTCGTTTGATTTTTAAACGTAAACAACGCGATTGGCCGAAGTTGACGGGAAAAACTTGCCGCTGAAAAGTCTTTCCTTGGTTCACGTTTATCTAATTCTTAACTTGAATGCATGAATGGAAGGCAAACTATGCTTCAAGACTTAAAATCTCAGTCGTCTTCATGCTGCGCTCAATTGAAACCTTGCGAGTTGTAGTCTCCGATGTGCATACGAATCGTTCTATTGAGTCGACTCAGTAGAACCTGTTGCTGAAACTGAATAATAGCTGCAACAGCTAATTGACGTGAATGAAGTTTTTGCTTGTTCAAATAGTAATAATAATACAACTTTTAAGACAAAATGTGTGTGTGTGTGTGTGTATGCATGTCACTCGGTGACGCTATGAATCGTTTTTAAACCGGTTCTTTTGAAGTTTGAAGACGAGTCCGACTCCTTATCACTAACCATGGATGTGCAGTAAAATTCTTGACGTTTTAAATGAAACTGCAAGGCTTTGTCATCTCGTTCGAGATATGTAACCCTTTTAACTTTCTCCTTGCAGCACCTTTTAAATCTTGATCTTCGAGAGCCGATGAAGACCTCTGCACAAGCTGCTGCTGTGGGATATAGGAAGCCCGACAGTCCCTGCACACTTTCCTCCACTGGTTCGGGACTTTCTATTGACAGCATTGAGAGTGGAACCATGAACACGACCTACTGGGGCACCCCGAAAGCATCATCTCAGTCAAAGTGGGGCAAGACGCCCTTCTGGTCGGAGCGCTCCGTTAGCATGGTGGAGGGCAACACTGGAAGTCTTGGTTGGTCTTCCGCCGAACCCAGCCATTTAAAGCCATCTTCAGTCACGTCGAGTGCCGTTTCCCTGTCTGGAGCCACATCTCCGATCTCGGCCACATCATCGCGTTACAAGACCGAGTTGTGCCGCACGTTTGCTGAAAGGGGCGTGTGTAAATACGGCGGCAAGTGTCAGTTCGCGCACGGCCCTGATGAGCTTCGAGACCTCAACCGTCACCCGAAATATAAGACCGAACCCTGCCGCACCTTCCACTCGATTGGCTTCTGCCCCTACGGTATCCGCTGCCATTTCGTTCACAACGCCGAAGACGACAACGCACAAGCCAGAGCCCAGACCCCACACCCAATGGTCCAACGGCCTCCCCTACTCAAACAGAGCTTCAGCTTTGCTGGGTTTCCCACAACTCCCCAACCTCTGGAAGCCCCTCTAGCGCCTTCCTCGTTCCTGCGCGCACCTTCCGTTTCGACTCCGTCAGCTGCCATCTCTGACCTTCTCTCCTTGGCCTTCCCTGACGTCGACCCCAACACTCTTCTGGACCAGGCTCGAGAGTTGCACCCCCAGTTTCTTCCCTCCCCTGACTCCGGGTACTCGCACTTGGGACTGACGCCCACGTTGTCGCCCACCCAGCTCGCTTCCTCCCAGCCTGAGGGCTGCCTTCGACAGAGTCCCACCGGTGGCACTTCTCTAGGCCTCCGAAGCCTATCCCACACCTCTCTCTCAGACCACGAGGGCGGCAGCTGCAGTTCATCCAGCAGCATGAGCGGGTCTGAATCCTCCTTCGGGCCGGATGCCGGCGGGCGCAGACTTCCCATCTTCAGCCAGCTTTCAGTTCCGGATGACGTCGTCTACAACGAACACAGCAACTCTAGCACAAGCTTCTTCCTGTAGACTGTCACTCCTCACAGGGACTGAACTGTATACTGTGGTATACCCGATGTATTAAATGGCTGATACTTGACATTTTAGTTAAGCTCTGAGTGAAACATACTGTTTGAAGGTACTGAATGTTGAAATGATTCTATAAGTGGGGTTTCATGTGCTTTTAAGTAGAGTGATTCGCCATGTTTTATTTTTGATGACTGAAATGACGAGCAGGGAAAAGATTTGACTTTACAACCTGCAAAGTTCTGGCATCAAGATGTGTAGTGACGTTTGAAGCTGTTAACTTTAAGATGCATTTAGCAATCAGCTATTTACGATATTATTGTACCGAAATAGCCAAAGAGAGGTTATGACCAGGTCTTAAAGGGATAGTTCACTTTAAAATGAAATTTCTGATATCCTTTACTCACCCTCAAGTTGTTTCAAACCTGTATGGATTTCTTTCTTCAGATGAACACAAGGGAAGATATTTTGAAGAATGTCAGTAACCAAAGAGTTAATTGGAGCCATTGACTTCCATAGTATTTTTTTTTTTCCTACTATGGAGGTCAATGGCTCCAGTTAACTGTTTGGTTACTGACATTCTTCAAAATATCTTCCCTTGTTCAGCTGAAGAAAGACATTCATACAGGGTTGAAACAACTTGAGGGTGAGTAAAGGATGACAGATTTTTTTATTTTAGAGTGAACTATCCATTTAAAGGTCATTTTCAATATTTGAGATTCCTTGTACTCTTTCTTACTAGAGACCAAACTTAATTTTTTTTTATTTTTAAATTTTTTATTTTTTTTGGTTACTCCACAGTTTGTGTACTATCATAAAGCAACTGTTTCTTGAAAGTTAGATTTGACTTTATTAATTGATGTTAGTCTGCAATATTGTTTTGAGTTCTTCCGGCTCCCATTTTTGAGATTGGCGTTTGGTTCGTTCCCAGACCTACCTGCCTTAAGTTTCCGAGGAACCATCCTCAGGCCTCTGGAAGTGCACAGTTGGAGCTTTACTTGGAATGAGTTGCCTGTGTCATAGTTTTTGGTTGTGTAGCTGTTGATTATTGTGAGTTTAGGCAAATCCATATTACAGTATGAGCCGTTAGTGGCCAAGGTTTTTTTTTTTTTTTTTTTTGGTTACTTTTATAGCTGGTTCTGATTGGTCCCTTTTTTGCATCTGATTGTCTGTAATGCACCTGCTGGCTTTGTGTTACATGATGGAGAGTTTCAAGTAACTTAATTTCCTTTTTTTATATTTATTTTATTGTATTTATAGAAAACATGTTTTGATGACGTTTGTATTAAGTTTAATATATTGATTTCTTCTCCCTGCTGCCCCTATTATTTTGTACTGAAAATAAACCCGGTTAATGAACATTGACTCTTGAGGTGTTTCTTTTCACCAAACAACTTCATCGGATCGTTCACTCAAAAATAAGGGTTTGTAAAGCAAGACGGTCATTCCGAACCTGTATGATTTTCACACAAGAAGTTTGTTTTTGAGGTCCAGTTTATAGAAAATTGAGTAAAAAGACATTTCCATATCGCTTATCTCGTGTTCCAATATCTACAGGTTCTGAATGACTTTTATTTTTTACCTGATTTGTCTTTTTGGTGAGTCACATAATGACTGCCTACAAAAACAACTTTTTACAGGGACTTTATTGGTTTAATCCAATGATTCATATGCCCTCATGTTGCTTTAAATCTGTACGCAGGTATTTTGACTTCAACAGTGTGTGTCCTATTGTGGATGTGACTGTCAATGACTGCCGTGCACTGTCTGGTTACCAACATTCTTCAAAATATCTTTGCACACAGATTTGGAACGACACACTGGTGAGTAAGTGACTCTGTTTTCATCCACTGCAAAAATAAAGCTTTTCTTACTTAGTATTTTTGTCTTGTTTCTAGTCCAAACATCTAAAAATTCTTAAAACAAGATAAATTTACTAGACAAGCTAAAGTAATTTTCTTGTTTTGGGGAAAATAACTCTAAGATAATTTTTGCTTAAAATAAGCAAAATAATCTGCCAGTGGGGTTATTTTACAGATTACTTATTTTAACTTAATTTTGACCAAAACTCTTAATTTTGACTTTTCCTCCAAAACAAGGCAATCACTTTCACTTATGATTTTCTTAATTGGCATTTTATACATTTTAACTAGAAACAAGACAAAAATGCTGAGTAAGAACAGCATTTTTTGCAGTGTTTTTGGGTGAACTACTTCCTAAATGAGCTTCAAAAATGACTGACTTCATGTGTTTGGAATATTCAAGTAAAAACGAAAAGACCTTGAGGGTTTTTGTTGCACAACATTTAGCTTGTTAGGATTTAGCAATGGTAGTTCATCCGTGGATGTGAGTTATGACTTGATTTGCCAAACTGCGCTTTGACTGCAGGCTAGAACCTCCTTATCAGTGCTGGGAGTTTGTTCATTCTTCATTTATTGTGGTTGGGGGAGGTGTGAGCAGATCCCATCTAGAATGGAAATGAGAAGGCCTTTGTTTTATCTGGTTTACCCCCCATTTGACTATCCCTCATGTGTTAAGTGGTTGGTGGTGACGAATATTGAGTATCACAATACCACAAAACCGTATTTATCATTGTTTTAAGTGTTTGCGTTAAAGTTGCCCCCACCCAGCAGTTACTTTACCCTGAAGTTACATGTTTTTCTTCATTTATCATTTCTCCCACTTTGTCCATTTAGCTTCAGCGTGAAGGTCCTAATGGTGTTATGAGGAGTTGAAACTGAATCCCACGAAAGCTTTTGACAGTTAAGTAACAAGAAACTGATTCTGTTCACTATTCACTTGTCAGGGAGGACAATGGTTCGGGGAGGCGTCCTTTGAGAGAGGCGAACCAGGGAAAGGGTTAAAACTGTCTTACTGTTCTCTATTGTGTGTGGGGAAGATTCTCCCACATCGCCTAGTGAGTTTTTACAAAGCCAGGCGCATTCTCACACAGGGCCCGGATCATATGGAATCCCGAGCAGATGGCCACATTCACTGGGACTGCGGGTCAAACATATGCTCTCCAGGCTCTTGTGTAGAATGGAATCCGTGAGCGGAAAGGAGTGCGCTGGGAGCTGGGGGTGGGGAACTCAACCTGGCTACTGTAAGACAATGAGGCAGGGAAAGAAACATTCTTATGCAAAGGAATCGTTTGACCGATATGGTTTTATGTTCGGATGATATCTGTGACTAAATGGGTTTAAGTAACTGGGTCTACTTCAACAATCTTTTAAAACTTGTCATTTTTGGCCTTTAAAGGGATAGTTCACCTCTCTCAATGAAAATTTTGTCACCATTTAATCACCCTCATGTTGTTCCAAACCTGTATGAGTTTCTTTATTCTGCTGCACACAAATTAAGATATTTAGATGAATGTTGATAACCAGTTGATGGTAGCCATTGACTTCCATAGTAAGAATATAAAAATACTATGGAAGTTAATGGCTACTGTCATGTCTGGTTACCAACATTCTTCAAAATATCTTCTTTTGCGTTCAGCACAGGTTTGGAACAACTTGAGGGTGATTATGATGACAGAATTTTACTATCCCTATAAGTAGATACAAAACCACCAAACTCTAAGAAAACACTAAAACCACACAGGGATACACTTGTAAAGATATGTTGTTTGTTATAATTTTAAATAACTTTATTTTAATATTTAAAAATAATAATAATTAGATTTTAATAATATAAAGGTACTTTGTAATTATTTAAAATTAGCTGATTTGGTGGCCAGAAAACAAAAAATGTATTTGATTATTTTTATTTGTATCTATTTTTTTGATGAAAGCTGAACAGCATTCATTCATTTTGTAACATTATAAATGTCTTGTCTAAATGTTAATTTCAATCAATTTAATATGTCCTTCAAAATCTTACTGACCCCAAATATTTAAAAAGCATACGGAATGAGATAAAAGGATGTTAGGCAAAATGTTAGCGACTGCTTCACTCACCATGCATCAATCTTTTTTTCCTAGTGTAAAGGTGACGTTATTATGGCTTCATCGTTTGTTTTTTTTCCCACTAACTAAAGAAAGTAGTTGAACCTTTGCAAACTTTAAATAATTGCACTTTTCAGATACAGTACAGTGCCCTCGACTGATATTGGCACCCTTGGTAAATATGAGCAAAGGCGCTGTGAAAATAATATCTGCATTGTTTATACTTTTTATCTTTCATTCGAAAAAAATCACAAAACTCTAACATTTCATTGAAGTAAAACAATTGAGGGGGTTTACATTATGATTTTTGGCCACAATTATTTTGCATTCAATTATTGCCTCATCCGTTTCCCAAGATAACAGCTCTGAGTGTTCTTCTATAATGTCTGATGAATTTGGAGGACACAAGAGATCAGAGACCAATCCTTCATGCAGAATGTCTCCAGATCCTTCAGATTCACAGCTCCATGTTGGTGCTTCTTCTGTTTAGTTCAGCCCATTTATCTTCTATAGGGTTCAGGACAGGGGACTGGGACGGCCATGGAGAAAGCTTTTTGTGTTCAGTGACACGTTTTTGGGTTGATTTTGATGTTAGCTTTGGATCATTGTCCTGATGGAAGATCCGACTACGGCCCATTATAAGAGTTCTAGCAGAAGAGCTCAGGTCTTGTTTTTTTACCTGTTGGTATTTGCTAGAATACGCGATACAATGTATCTGAAGATGTCCAGGACCTCCTGAAAAAAACAAAACAGGTCCACAACATTAAAGATCCAGCAGTGTATTTAACCGTGGGGATGGGGTACTTTTTATTATCCCTGTTTGCATCAAACCCATTTTTAGTTTAATCAGAGAACCCAGAGTCCCTTTTAAAGTTCCAGTCAGGTCTGACTAAATATATGCTGGAGTTTGTTTTTAGCTTTTTTTCTTGAAACCCTCCTAAACAACATGTGGTGATATAGGTGCTGTATGATTTTCATTTTATTTGATAGATTTTCTGAGGCCAAGCCTCAGCTAATCTCTGCAACTCTCCAGCTGTGACCCTTGGAGAGTCTCTTTGTCCACTCAAGCTCTCCTCCTCACCATGAATTAGGACAATATGTACATATTTATTTGATTGGAACCCCCCTCCACCCCCAATGAAAGATCAAAATGATAAACAATGCACATTTATTTTCTCGCATATTTATTAAGGGTGCCAATATTAGTGAAGGCCACTGTATGTACAACCAATTAACCACCAGAGGTCAGTAGAGTCATATAAAAGCACCACATATATGTGTGGCACACAAACATTGTTAATTCTCTATTGTTAAATTGCTCATGTTGGTCATCATGTCACAGTAAGTAGTAGTCTATTATATTTCATCTTCTATGGCGGAAACAGTACCATCTGTTTATCCATGATTTGACCAAGTGAGACATATTTTGTGTCTTACTTGGCAAACTTTGTCTTACTTTTCCTAACCTTTTTGTCTAACCTAACCCTATAACTTATCCCTAAAATCAGAAGGATATAATAGGTGAATAACACAGATGTAGAAGACTAAACTTTACATAAACTGTAAACCTGTCCCTGACATCTGATTGGTTGATTGGAATGTTATTCTAGGCTCAACAAAGATGTTGATCCAGACCAGGAACATGTTGTACTTGTACTCATGACAGGAAGCTGCCAGTCAGCTGAAGTAGCAAACATATTAAATAGAAATGTTCATATTAAAAGGCAATTAGTATTAGATTTAAATATCAGTTGGACTATAATCATTTATGTTCCTGGTCATCAGATAACCCAAGAGGCCTTCTAGATGGGCGGCAGATGTCTTTAGATTTAAAAAGAGAACTGATCCTTTGAATATATTTTTACTAGATGTTTTATAATGTTTATGAGTTCCCCCAGGAAGATCTGAACTGCAACAGTATACAAATTTAGACAGAGCGCGGGGCCTTACGACAGCAAAGGAGAAAAAAAAAACATCTCAAGTTTTCAATAATGTCACAATTGGTCAGTTTCACTTCGCTTTGCCGCTTGCTTCATTTCCTACTCTAAGCAGTACCAGTACCTCATAAAAAAGAGGAAGTGCATGTGGCCTGAGACACACACACACACACACGCACACACACGTTTGTTTTTGTGACATATGGGGACATTCCATAGGCATAATGGTTACCATACAAACCGTATTTTCTATCCCCATACACTGCCCCTACCCCTAAACCTACCCATCACAGAAACATTCTGCATTTTTACTTTCTAAAAAAACTCATCCTGTATGATTTATAAGCATTTTGAAAAGTGAGAACATGACCAATGTCCTCATATTTACCCCTTTCACTATAATACCTGTGTCATACCTATGTCATTATACACATTTGTGTCCTCACATGTCACAAAAACATGCCCACACAAACACACACACACACCAAATCAAGTTGTCATGTCTTTGTTCCAAAGGCTAAGATTAAAGAGGGTCAGAGGAGTAGCTGTATTATATATATTGCAGTGTTTACATGTGATCAAGAAATTGAGAGAATGTGATGATCGCGTGATTATCGGCTCATTCACATAAACAGACCTATTCTGTCCCATAAAAAGATTGGATATTCCATCATTTTTTTTATTAGGGTGTTGTTTGCAATAACAATGGGGACATACTTTTTTCACTTTCTGATGTTTTTGGAAACTGACCAATTATTTCAGCTGCCATTGAAAAGACATTTTTCGTCATGCCACTTTAAAAGACAACAATTTAAGAACATGTTTGAGGACTTACAAAACACTGGTGAATTTAAAAAAAAGAAAGAAAAAAATACCCTACTGCCTCTCAGGGGAACAAAGCCGATTGAGTAACTCTGACTGAACAGGATGTTTCCAAATTATGTTTCCAAGGTTCTCTGGAGGTCAGTTTGAACACCCTCTCTCCCTCTGCACAAAAACTCATTTAATCACAGATATCTGTCTAATCACACTGACAAAAAACAAAACAAAACACTGCATTCAAATATTTGAAAGTAAATGCAAGGAAAAATGAACAAAATAGGATGTGAAAATCTTTTTCACAGTCAGCGCAAATGCTTAGCCTTCAGAAAATACTGGTCAACATTCTCAGGAGGCCAACATAATATCATAATGAGCTGTTGCTCATTTGCTATTCACTATTCAACCCTGTTAGCAAAACTGAGTGATTTATACCAGTGGACTATACCAGTGTAGTTCACCAGTGGAAGTATTTACAGTAAACTCAACCAATAACCATGTTTGTACTGTGATGGGTGTAATAAAAAGGGCCACAAAACTTACCACACTCTTTCAAAAACTACCCAGCATTACAGAATGTGTAGTAAAAGCACATTTAAGTTAAATGTGCACTGTAACTTTTCTGTCCAGTAGAGGTCGCCTTTTCAAAAGAAAGTAGTTTGATGACATCAAATTTAAGCTCAGAATCTTGGGACATGTGGTCTTCACCTCACAGCCGGTGGAAAAGAATCGGGATAGGACTCGGACGGAAATCATCTTGATGGATGTGGTTATTAACGTTACTGTAATATGAAGCAGAGCAGGACCGAGTGTTGAGGAGCTGATCAAGGCCGCTGGAGCGATTGTTGCGAAACACACGGCTCGCGAGCAGCGGGACTTTTCTTATGCGGGACACAGTTTCCAGTCATGAGGTAACGCAGCTCTGTTTGTCACAACCCGATCACACATAAAAGCGTATAAATAGGACGAGTGTGCAATGTCGTGGAATGTATACGCCATAGTTTTGGCGTATACATTCGCTCCAGCGGCCTTGATCAGCTCCTCAACACTCGGTCCTGCTCTGCATCTGTATATGATACGCTGTTTTTCGCGTGCATATATACGCACTTTATGGCGTATATGTGACACGCTCTCTTGGGTAGGTTTAGGGTAGTGGGGTGGGGGGTTTGTATGTATAATACGCCATAAAATGCGTATCATATGCACGCCAAAATGAGTTTTGGCGTATACATTCCACGACATTGCACACTCGTACTATTTATACGCATTTTTCGTGAGATCCGGCTGGTTTACCATCATATTGGATGCATTTAAGTGTGTTTAAAATTATGTTATGACGTTACTCTGTGCGTTCGCTCAGTGGCTGCTGTGACACTTGTTCACACTGAGTAAAGAGTAAAGCGCTTCTGCAAAATAATAACCAGAAACCGACGCAGATATGACATCATTGGCAGGGAACTCCCTCAAATGTCCCAGTTCCCTGGTTAAAATAGCAACTGTCTCACAATTTACAAATAGTTGGGAACATTTGGGATACTGTAAGTACTCAACTCAACAAAATATATAACACTGGCCTAGTGGTTTTTGGATATTTTACAGCAAATATAGGTTACATATTGCAGCTTTAAATGCACAATTTAAATGAAATAAAAATAATCAAATGATAAATAAACAAATGTTTAAAAGACTTAAATGCTATACAATTAATTGTTGACAAACTAAATATTATATGAGCTGTTATATTTCTGATTCAAGCTAACTTTCTGCAGTTTCAGACTGATTGGTGTGACCTTTTATCGCATTTAAGTTCCAGGTAAATGCATGATTCCAAATGAATGATTTGAGTTGTTGACATTGTATGATTTTAATTGCTGGATGCAGTTGAGAAGGTCAAGACCTCTAATGTGGCACAGGCCAGAATCACTTTTCATGTTAGGTAATCTTATAAAAGTCTGCAATCGAACATATATACTGTATTTGCTCTTACAAAAAAAGTTTATGAAAATCATGGGACGACACTGTGCACCAAACTCATGGACAGTGGACCAAAACGGGGTGGTTGGGGAAGGAACTCAACGAAACATTTGGATCTTGATGCCCTTTCCTCCCGAGAAACAAAGTCTGGTTCTGTAATCTTTGAGGTTTTATGTGTTTTGTGTGAGGTGCAGTGGAGGGAGAGGAAACAAGGCCACAGATGGAGGCAGCAAAAGGGAGGAGAGCAAAGGGAGACTGCTGCTGTGTTCAGAGCCTCTCTGGGCTGAATGGCTCTTTGTGATCCTGTCACGGCTCCACATCCCACATGTGTTTCAGAAGCAACAGCCCCCATGCTGACGAAAGCGCTTTAGGAGAGTGAGAGCGGCCGCCAGAGGACAGGTCTCCTAACCCCTGCATGTTTTTTAAGCAAAGCAGTCTTCCAATCACATTTCACTGCATGTGTGGATTTGTCCCAGTGCCCTAGGCTTCAAAAACTCGAAAGACTCGAAAATTGCAAAATTTTGTTCCCGACTCACTATGTGAAAACATGTTTTCCTAAATGTGTGCTAGCCGCTTAGAAAACTCCCTCACAGAAAATGACTTTAAATTCAAGTTTGTTAATCATATTGCAAAAGTGTTCTAATATATCGTAACTGTTTTGTCCTAAATGTCTTTTGTACTATGACTTTGATATTTTATATATATATATATATATGATATGTATATAATTAACAATAATAATGATAATAAGTAAATAATAAAAATGAATAACAACAAAAGAATATATAGTGAGGAAAATAAGTATTTTAACACCCTGCTATTTAAGTTCTCCCACCTTAGAAATGATGGAGGGGCCTGAAATTGTCATCGTAGGTGCATGCCCACTGTGAGAGACATTATCTAAAAACAAAATCCAGAAATCACAATGTATTATTTTATTATTTTTACTATTTATTTGTATGATACAGCTGCAAATAAGTATTTGAACACCAGTCTATCAGCTAGAATTCTGACCCTCAAAGGCCTGTATAGTCTGCCTTTAAAATGTCCACCTCCACTCCATTTATTATCCTAAATTAGATGCACCTGTTTGAGGTCGTTAGCTGCATAAAGACACCTGTCCACCCTATACAATCAATAAGAATCCAACTACTAACATGGCCAAGACCAAATAGCTGTCCAAAGACACTAGAGACAAAAGTGTACACCTCCACAAGGCTGGAAAGGGCTACGGGGAAAATGCCAAGCAGCTTGGTGAAAAAGGTCCACTGTTGGAGCAATCATTAGAAAAAGAAAGAAGCTAAACATGACTGTCAATCGACCTCAGACTGGGGCTCCATGGAAGATCTCACCTCGTGGGGTCTCAGTGATCCTAAGAAAGGTGAGAAATCAGCCCAGAACTACACGGGAGTAGTTGGTCAAAGTCCTGAAAAGAGCTGGGACAACCGTTTCCAAGGTTACTGTTGGTAATACACTAAGACGTCATGGTTTGAAATCATGCATGGCACAGAACTTTTCCCTGCTTAACCCTTGTGTTATGTTGCGGGTCAATTTGACCCGTTTCGATTTTCAAGTTTTTGGAAATACTGGTTAACCTATGTTTTTTTTTTCTTTTCTAGATATTGTGATTTTTTTTCTTTTCTTTTTTTTTCTTCCTCATTTATCATCATGAACATTCATGCAAAGTTTCAACATGCTGGTGTTTTTTGACATAAACAAACAAAATTACTATTACGTTCATGATGTTCGCGGGTCAATTTGACCCGCATATTTTAACGCTCTAAGGCAACTATACTTACCCAAAATAATAACATTTCTTGGTTATATTTTGTTATTTTATTTTTTACTACCATATGAAGCACTTTTTTTTGGTTTTCCACACTAATTTCAATATAGAAAAATATTTTGTCAGCAACAGATGGTAAAAAATGACCTATGATTTATTTGTTCAAGCTACCTGATATAATATTAAACTTTTGTTTTTTTGTCTTGATATTTTGTGACTTTTTCTCATTTATCAACATGAACATGCATGCAAAGTTTCAACATGCTGGTGTTTTTTGACATATGCAAACTACTATTACGCTTGTGATGTTCGCGGGTCAATTTGACCCTCAGGCAGCTATTCAAAAGCAACTGTACAGACACATAAAATAAATGTTTTTATTTTGTATGTCAGGGCATCAACTGCAGTCCTAAAATGTAAGTGTATCTAAAAGTGCTCTAACCCTAACCAAACACATTTCCAAAAGCATGGTGTTCAGAATTAATGGCAAATTACAAATTAAAATCTTTGACAGACAAAGATAGTAAAATAAGCTCTCATTTATATATTAAACATATCTGAAATACCTCGCTTTTAACCAAACCTTTTATGTAGGATTTTCAAAGGCAGCTTCACAGAACCAAAACATAAATAAAAAACATTTATTTGATATGTTTTTATGTTTTGTTTCTCACTCCTCTGTGAGTGAATAATGAGCTTTCCCACACCGCAGCTTTGGTTGAGTCCGTGCAAGCAGGTGGATCTGCAGTAAGAGTGAACACAGAAAATGAAGGAGTGAACACAGATTATAGGAAAAAACTGAAGAGATGTGAGGTGTGCCCATCTAAGCGCGACAGCAAAACCAGCACCATGTGTGTGAAGTGCAAGAAATTCATATGCAGAAAGCACACACTTGCTGTGCGCTCATCATGTTAGAAGTAATTTCTTGACTTTATGAAATGAGCCAACTTAGGAAAAGTAAATATTTTTATTATACTGCTAAATTTATGTGTTCAGTTATGTAAAAAAAAGTTAAAAAATGTGTATGTCAGCATACTATTTATTTTCAAATGTTGTCAAAACATTTTAAAAAAATGGTTCAAAAACATTTTTATTAAATCATATCTTTAGATATATTATTTTTGGAATATTTGACTAATGTTGATCAATTTCACCCGCTCCATAAAGGGTGTACACAGAAATCGAACCGTGCACAAGGGTTAATCCAGCATATGTCCTGGACCATCTTAAGTTTGCCAATGACCATTTGGATGATCCAGAGGAGTCATGGGAGAAACTCATGTGGTCAGATAAGACTAAAATAGAACTTTTTGGTCATAATTCTACTAAATGTGTTTGGAGGAAGAAGAATGATGAGTACCATCCCAAGAACACTATGCCTACTGTGAAGCATGTGGGTGGTAGCATCATGCTTTGGGGGTGTTTTTCTGCACGTGGGTAAGGTTCTGGTGTGGCCTAGCCAGTCTCTAAACCTAAACCCAAAACAGAATCTTTGAAGGGAGCTCCAACTCCGTGTTTCTCAGCGACAGGCCAGAAACCTGACTGATCTAGAGAAAATCTGTGTGAAGGAGTGGGCCTAAATCCCTCCTGCAGTGTGTGCAAACCTGGTGAAAAACTACAGGAAACGTTTGACCTCTGTAATAGCAAACAAAGCCTACTGTACCAAATATTAACATTGATTTTCTCAGATGTTCAAATATGTATTTGCAGATAAATAGTTAAAAATCATATATTATGATTTCTGGATATTTTTTTTAAAAGATTATGCTTCTCACGGTGGTCATGCACCTACAATAACAATTTCAGACCCCTCCATGATTTCTAAGTATATATTATTGAATATTTTAACAATTTTTTATATATATGTATATGTATATATGTATATGTATATATATATATATATATATATATATATATATATATATATATATATATATATGTGTAATTATTATATATTTATATATGATAAAGTGTGCAAGTGGGTTTGCATAAATATCACATAAATATTCATGATATATATTATATATAAATTCCAAATAGATAGCACATTATTACTATGAATGTATTTGTTAGTTAGTTAGTTCGTTTGTGAATTTATTTATATAACTTCACACATGACGAAAATAGCCATTTTCTGTATACAGTAATATATAATATATACTATATTTTTATAGAATTTTCTTTGAATTATGTATATTACATCAACCAATTAAATGAAATAGCATCAAATAACAGATGTGTAAGTCTTTAAGAGTCTTTTGATATTAATTTATAATATAGTAAGTTGTTTTCTTCTGCAGTCATTGTATGTATATATATGTATGTACAAACTTTTGTTTAATGCAAGATTTGACAGTACCAATATAAATTACTATAATACTAATTACAGTAGTCCAATAAATAAATAAAGTATTTATAAATGAATGGATGTATATATAAATATTTATATTTAATTATTTTATAATTTTTTAAATTATATATTTTTCTTACACAGACTGAATATATATTTATATTAATATATTTAAAATATATTTAAATAAAATGTAATGTAATTAATAAAATGTAATTACCAAATGAAGTAAAACAAAATATATATTTCTACATTTCTGCTTATTCAGCCTTTACCTTTTTGACATCAAATAAACATATAGTAACAACGAGAAAAATCGTTATTATTATTATTTTTTTTTAATGGAAATCTCACTTAGGATTTGCACAAGCCTTCCTCAAACATTCCACATAATCAGGCTGACGCGAGCTTCGCTTGAGAAGTTAAGAACTAAAACTCACTGAACTGACCTGGTTGTTCTGAGAACTTGTGCAAGCGCTAGCATGCTGCCTAGCAATAAGCGCTGTGTTTTGACTAGGGGGCTGTCTGTGCAAACAAAGTGAGAGTAAACAGAGTAAAGGAAGTGTAGTGTGACCTCACACCTGATGTGAATGGAGACGTAGGCCTACATACTGACATCAACCAAAAGACACACTGCGGCAAGGGAAAGCACTCGAATACCAATTCAGATCACCGATACCACAATGCTGATCTTACTATGACTATTTTTTTCTCATGAGAACTTTTGTATTCGAAGGTGTAACCTAATTTGACAGATAAAGCCAGTCGTGTCTAGGCCAGTTTTGACGATATGAGTTTGCCAATAACCTGTGCTGATTCAGCAAAGGATCTAAAATTCCCTAGAATTGTGTTATCTCAAGTGCTGTATACACTCCCGTCGGCAGGTGGACTTCCTGTCCTCCATTGAGTATATTCAACACCACGACAAAATATGTCTGAAAGTTTCCTTTAAGACCCTGTTACGGTTCTCTAAAGATTTTTTTTCACCCTGTTTCCTCAGGCGTTTCCTGTCTGATCACCAAACACTGCTGTAACCTCTAGAATGGAATAGCTTTGCACTTCTGAGGTGGAAAAAAGGTAAGCAGAGTCACGCAGCTGTTGCTGAAGTGGTTACATTCGCTCCACCGCTGAACACCAGAATGGAACCGTGTCAGGTGGTTTAAATCAGAGGTCCTGTTGTTTGAAAAGTGGTGAAGGCTCGACTGGATGAATGTTTTAGAAGTGTTTAAGAAATGGCCTTTTACCCCTATATTTCCACTGGAATAACGTTTTTCTTTTTCTCTGTAACAAGTTCCTCTGTTGCTCTTGTCTTTCCATTTTCCATTTTATTATTATTATTATTATTATTAATGGTGTTTTTTTTAGGCAAGAATCATTATTCTTGGTGCCCTATATTTAGAGCTAGGGTTTTTCAAAATGTTCTTTTTTGTTGTTGAACTGGTGGATAATAAGACACGGGAGAAAACAGAGTAGGCTCTTACTTCATACTTGGGCAAGTAAACCTTCTAGCGACTGTGGGTGCGTTTCCCAAAGCCAACAGAATTCAATGGAACTTACAACCATAGTTGGCTTTGGGAAATGTACAGCAAAAAAAAATAAAAAAATAAAAAAAATACTCCAACTGCATAGCAATGCACTAACAACCTTTCAGAACATCTTATCGACTGCATAGCAACACACTAACAATCACTACGATTATTTTAGCAACTGCATAGCAACGTACTAACAACGACCCTGAATATCTTAGCTGTCACATAGCAATTTACAATCAGCACTCAGATCACCTTAGCAACTGCATAGCAATGCACTAACAACATTCAGAACATAGCAACCACAAGACAACACATTAACAACCACTACGACTATCTTAGTAACTGCATAGCAATGCACTAACAACCCTTCAGAACATCCTAGTGACCGCATAGCAACACACTAACAACCACTACGACGATCTTAGCAACTGCATAGCAGCGAACTAACAACCACCCGGCATATCTTAACAATCACATAGCAATGTACAAACAGACACTCAAATCACCGTAGCAACTGCATAGCAATGCACTAACAACATTAACAACCACTATGACTATCTTAGTAACTGCATAGAAATGCACTAACAACCCTTCAGAACATCCTAGTAACCGCATAGCAACACACTAACAACCACTACCACGATCTTAGCAACTGCATAGCAGCGTACTAAAAACCACCCAGCATATCTTAACAATCACATAGCAATATACAAACAGACACTCAGATCACCTTAGCAACTGCATAGCAATGGACTAAAAGCCATTAAGAATATCCTAGTGACTGCATAGCAACACACTAACAACCACTACGACTATCTTAGCAACTGCATAACAATGCACTAACAACCCTTCAGAACATCCTAGTAACCACACAGCAACACACTAACAACCACTACGACTAGCTTAGCAACTGGATAGCAACGTTCTAATAACCACCCTGAATATCTTAGCAATCACTAACAATGTACAAACAGCCACTCAAATCACCTTAGCAACTGCATAGCAATGCACTAACAACCCTTCAGAAAATCCTAACGACTGCATAGCAACACATTAAGAACCACTACTACTATCTTAGCAACTGCATAGCAACGTAACAACCACCCTGAATTCTTAGCAATCACAGCAAAATACAAACAGCCACTCAGATCACCTTAGCAACTGCATAGCAATGCACTAACAACATTCAGAACATCCTAGTGACAGCATAGCAACACACTAACAACCACTATGACTATCTTAGCAACTGCATAGCAACGTACTAATAACCACCCTGAATATCTTAACAATCATATAGCAATGTACAAACAGCCACTCAGATCACCCTAACAACTGCATAGCAATGCACTAACAACCCTTCAGAACATCCTCGCAACCGCATAGCAACACACTAACAACCACTATGACTATCTTAGCAACTGCATAGCAACGTACTAACAACCACCCTGAATAGCTTAGCAATCACATAGCAATTTACAAACAGGCACTTAAAAAAAAAAAGTTTGGTCAGAAAGTAACCATCTAGCAGCTACCCAGGACACACTAGCATCTGCATGGCAACACATTGACAGCCACTCAGATCGCCTTAACAACAAACTAACAACTCTTTTTACTTTGGCCAGTAAGTAACCATTTAGCAGCTAGGTAGAACACCCTAGCGACCACAAAGCAATGCCTAAAAAAACATTAGAACCCCTTAACAACTGCATAGTACCATACTAACTATCACTCAGATGACCTTGGTAACACACAGCAATACACCAACAACTCTTTTTACTTCGGCCAGTAAGTAACCACGAAACAGCTACTCAAAACACCCTATCTACCGCATAGCAACACCTTAAAGGGATACTTCACCCTTTTTTTCATATTAAACTCCCTTAACTAATACGAGTTGATACATCCCTCTCTCGTCTGAGTGCGTGCTCTTAATCTCTCTGACGCGCGGTGACGATCTGATAGCATTTAGCTTAGCCCACTAAGCCCAGTTCATTCACTATGGTACCAAACAGAGATCAAGTTAGAAGCGACCAAACACCTCCACGTTTTCCCTGTTTAAATACAGTTACACGAATAGTCTAAGAGGATTAAAAAGGAGAACTATAATGTATGGCGGAATAGCACTTCTCAGAGTACTTAGACTCAATGCAGTAAAAATTCACGGCTGAAAAATTCTCCCTCAGCACCACGTTTAGCACCATTTTTTTGCATATGTATATGCATAGCTTTTGTGTGTGTGTGTGTGTAAACTTGTCCATTCCTAAAGTTCCAAAAATCTTGACCAACAAAACACATTTGATCATTGATTTTTAATGTTCAGATTTAGTGGCAGTTCCCATCTATTAGGTATCGTTATCACATATTATTACACGCGTGCTCTGTGAAATACTTGATTCTGATTGGTCAATCGTGCATTCCAGCGGTATGTTATTTCCAGATAACAACGGCAATACGAGTTATCTTGACCGGTACTACTTCTATGCTTAACGCTGGCGCCATCTTGTGGCTTAAACAGCCGTGGGTTACAATGGAAGACAGAAAGGCAGGTTTCCTTTATAACGTTTTTAATATAGATATTTTTCTTACACAAACGCATCGATTCTAATCAGAAGGCTCTATTAACCCATCGGAGTGGTGTGGAGCACGTTATTTGATGGACAGCTGCATTTTTTATGGACTTCAAAGTACACAACTAGCCTACAACTGCTTGGATTAACGTTAGCCTGGACTTTTTAAATATACGTTAACTCCGATTGTATTTGTCTGAAAGAAGAATGTCATATACACCTACGATAACTTGCGGGTGAGTAAATAATAGGCTTGGTTTCATTTTTGGGTGAACTAACCCTTTCAGCATTCATTTTCAACATTTAGCAAGGGCATATGGCAGATCTTCAGCAATAGATAAAGGCTTAAAGCAGGTTGGAACTGTTTTTCTTCGCGGAAGCTTTACGTAAGAGCTAATAAAATATTTAATCTCAAGACAATATTTTGTGTCTAATAATTATTTATTTGAGACTAGTAGCCATGTAATAAGTGGCATAACCAGCCGGTTGTTATCGCAGAATAAACCCCTTCAGATTTGATGCAAGTCCTGGTCACTCTGTCGGGGTTTATTCTGTGATAACAACCGGCTGGGTGTAGGCTACATTATCCCTTACATAAACCTACCATGAGAAATAATCAATAAAGCAAGAAGCATGGCAACTTCAACCGTTTTCATGTTGTTGGGTGTTTGCTATTGCTTAGCTCTGCTGTTGACAGAGCAGATGGTGAATAATTTGCACTGGTTTAAACATGCCTTTTAAAATGCTGAAATAATGGAGACTCTCCGGGAGCTTAGTTTGCAATGTAGATCCCTCAGAAACAGCAGTCATCGTCTTTTTCCTGGAAGAGTTCGGGCAGCTTAAGTGAGCAACATTTAAAAGCAGAAAATTTGCCCTTTGAAAGAATCTGTTCTACGTCTAATAATACTTAATCTCATCATTCCTTTTCTATCATCGGATGGCAGCAGGTAGTTTCCACGACGGATCATTTTCAGGGCAGTGGGAAGGAATTTGCCCTTGCCTGCAAAAAAACGCTTGTGTGCGACGAGGAGAGCGTCTGCGGGAAGTGCCTGTTTCAAACTCCACTCACATTCATACTTCCCTCTCAAAATTCACACACCTGTTCAAATACCCAGCCTCAGTGGCCATAAAGAGGAATTGTTCACCACCATACACTTGCAATGTCATGTGCAGTATTTCAGAATACCCCAGAGGGAACTTATTTTAGACTCAACATAAACAACATTTGTAATTACTTGTTTGAAGTCTGACCATCTGGCCATATGCTGAGACTGGTTTCATGTCTCTTGCTGAAAGGCTGTTTCACATGCCACGAGAAAATCATGCCTCAGCAAAACAATCTGGATGGAGCGCATATGGGTTTCTGTCTGCCAATTAAATATATGTCCGTGCATATTTAGACATCAGTGAATTTGGGAACATTATTATTTTTAATATCTTATGCTCATCAAGCCTGCATTCAGTTGATCAAAAATACAGGAAAAAAAAGTTTCAAATTTAATATAGGATTAAAAAAATTAAAAAGGATTTTCAGCATCATTACCCTAGTTTTCAGTGTCAAATGATCCTTCAGAAATCATTCTCATGATTTATTATTAATGATGGAATTTTTTTTTTTATCAATTAATATTTTTTTCAGGATTCATTGATGAATTAAAATTTAAAAAGAACAGCATTTATTCAGAATTTAAATATTGTATAACAATATAAATCGTATCATTAATTTTTTTTAACACATATAATAAAAGTATTAATTTATTTCAAAATAAAAAGAAAAAAATGTACTGACCCCAAACATTTGAACAGTAGTCTATATTGTTACAAAATATTTCTATTTTGAAATAAATGCTGTTCCTTTTACACATTTTATTCATCAAAGAATCATAAAAAAGGTATTACAGGTTATAAAAAAATATTAAGCAGCACAAGTAAAGTCTGAATATATATTTAGTCCACACACACACACACACACACACACACACACACACACACACACACACACACACACACACACACACACACACACACACACACACACACACACACACACATATATATAATATATATGAACACTTGTCTTTTCAGCACACACACACACACACACACACACACACACACACACACACACACACACACACACACACACACACACACACACACACACACACACACACACACACAAATTAAATGGCAAGACTACATTTACTAACTGACTCAGAAACATCCGAAGAATCATACATGGCATTGTAAAGTACACTGCTAACCATCCTGCCAATTTTCTAGTTGTTAAGCTTTCAGTTGATTCACTAATTAATCATTAATGAGACTTATCGTCATGTTTTGTAGCCAGTTTGAGACATTGTGACATCATTTGGTGCCATTACATTTTAGTTTAATCATTCACAGGTTTTGCTTTATATTGATCTCATGCACACTGACTAAATCCTAATATGGGAATAAAACAGTCCTGGAAGCAACAGATATAGAACCCAAGCATTATCTTTCACAAGGGAACCTGAAACAGGAAGAATCACAACTTCTGCACATTCGAGACTGAGAACAATATGTGTTCTTTTATATTTAGACCTACTCTCCGCTGTTTTGTCCTCTTACACAAAGAACATGACGTACAAATCTAAAACTGTCAAGTCAAAAAATGACGTCTATCAGGAGAACTTATGCAAAGAAGATAATGTCTTTTCACCATTATCTTTCTCAGTTGGAATTTGTTCTTTTTTTTAGGCGCCTAATGTTCCTATACCTTGTTTTTCAGGGTCCTGCCACAAGGTATTTTATAAGAACAATACATTTGCAAAGTCGTGCGTTTGTTTGCACAAGATGCACAATATTTTTAACTTGATTATCTGTAAAGATTCCTGTACCGTGGCCCACCGACACTTACGGCAGTTTAAATGACCTGCATTGACAACAAAACATCAAGACCAGTCTGACAGTCAGAATGTGCCTAAATACGTCTTGTCATTTTGAATAGTTCTGTTGTTTTATAGAATACAAACATCTTTTCGTGAAATACCTTGCCTTAAAAACATTCTTGTATTTCAGTGTAAATGTATATTTTGCCAAAACAACTCATTTTACATGCATACTGTTGATGAGCCATTTTTATGAGGAAACCGTCACGGATTGCACGTTTGGCTGAAATTATGATTACTATGATAATTTGATGTAAGAGAAGACACGTAATTGTCACAGGTGGTTGCAGGAAGGCAGACGAAGACATGAGTTCTGACATGAGTTTACTATCAGTGATCCACAAAACAGGCAAACTGCCAGACACAACACACACTAAATGAGAATGTGACTGGACAGAGAATGAACATGAGGGTACAACTTAAATAGGAACTCCAACAAGATGATTAATAGAACATAGCTGAACCAAATGAGCTCATAAAGACGGCGACCATGGTAACAACGGAGTGGTGGGAAATCAAACAAAAGAACACAAAAAGATGAATGAAAACAAACAAACAAGGCCATGATAACTAAGACAAACTGAATATAACAGTGACAATATTATTATTATTATTATTATTATTGGTGTTGTTGATACTATTTCTATTAAAAATAGTTTATTTGTTTTATTGTTGTTGTTTATGCATTTCATTATTATTATATATTTTATATTTTTATGAAGATAACATGGTTGGTTGTTTTATAGAAAGGTTGCCTTTTGTACAATAATAAAAAACATTATTGTTTTTTAACACTTAATAATAATACTTTATTATTATTATTATTATTATTATTATTATTATTATTATTATTACTGGTGTGGTTGTTGCTTCTAGTAAATACTTTATTAGTTTTATTGTTGTTGTTTATGCATTTCATATTATGTTTTATGTATATTATTACAAAGATAAGATTGATTGTTTTATAAAGAGTTGATTGTTTTTGCTCAATATTTTGTTATACTACAATGTTTTTACTACTATTACTAATAATAACAACAACAACAATAATAATAATAATAATAATAATAATAATAATAATAATAATAATAATTATTATTATTATTATTATTATTATTATTGTTGTTGTTGCTACTACTATTATAATTATATTTTATTTATATTATTATACAGATAACAAGGCTGATTGTTTTCTAAAGAGATTATCCTTTTGATCAGTATTTTATTATATTACATTGTTTTACATATAATAATAATAATAATAATAATAATAATAATAATAATAATAATAATAATAATAATAATAATAGTTGTTGTTGTTACTATACTACTACTACTGTTTATGCATTTCTAATATTATTATTATTATTATTATTATTTTGTATTATTATTTATGCATATTATTACACAGATAAATTGGTGAATTGTTTTGTAGAGAGATTGACATTTTGACTTATTATTTAGTGTTTTATACATAATGATATACATAAAAAACAATAATAAAAATAAACAATTATTTTCACAGTTAATAATAATAAGATAACCAGATGCTGAAACCTATGTTGTTTTAATCTAGACAGCACTATAAATAGTTTCTGTCCTCCAAAAATATTTTTGGCAAAAAAAGAAAAGGCAGGGTCATCATTCCGTCTGCCATTAACTGGCAAAAAAAAAAGAGAAGCAGATTAACAGATTAAATAAATAAACTTTTCTGTGGTTCAATTAAAAAAAAGCATTGCTTTTGTAGCTATCGTATCAATTAAGATAAGCATTATGACATACATATTTAATAGGTCCAAATATATTTTTGTAAAAAAGAGAACAGGAAGCAGAAGCGAAGATGCTCCCGACGGCCTTGATTTCAGGCCGAGAGCAGAGTGAAGGAAAAGGGGGAAATAGTTGCCGACTGACGTCAACACTGAGCGCTGGAAGTGCCTTCCTTTTATAGACATGCTCTCTCTTTGGTACATTCCTTACAGAGCTCGTCCCAGCAGATATAGGGAGGATAGGTCCTGCTTGGTTGTGACGCAAAAGCACACACAATGAAGGGGAAAGTAGAGGGAAAAAACCCACTCTTAATTCTAACTTTTACTTTTACCCCCTGGCCATGTCAGGGTGTGGTATTATTACGCAAAGGCTTACACATAATGTAGCATATAAGGATCAGAACGTTGAATATGGTCAAATACAAACATGATAGGCCTCTCTGAAGGCCATATAATATCCCATTCGAGTGCTTAACTCAGTTTTCCTAAAATAGGTGTGTTTTACAGGAAGTCTTCATAGGATTGTAACATTCGAAATGGAAACACTCCCCTCCAGTCAGCAGCGAGAATTCTTTTACCACAGATGCAAGACATTTGGCAGCGGCCGACTGTGATTTAAGCAATCTCTCACTCGGCTCGGCCACATGTGTTCCTTCCACACTCAGTGCTTGGGATCTGACCTCGTATTGTTCTTGGCAGGCAAATCCTTGACAGGCTTAGACAGCAACTAGCACAGGCAGAATAAAAGCCAGATGCGTTTCCATGACGCTGTGCACGTCTGCACCGAGCAGGGTTGTGCAATTCCCTTTATGCTACTTGAACCAGAAACGCAATTTCCACAATCTTAACCTTGCCCCAGCTGAGACTTTACAGCACACCTTAAAAATAAGAAATCACGTGGATAATGTGAAACCCCTCTTCGGACTTCCTGCAAACTGAATATCACCAACCTGATCGTTCATCTGGAATAAGACAGGTTTGTTAGACCTTAGGCTACTTGTGGATACTCGTGGCATAGTGCTTATTACCACAAAACGAACTCGACTTGTTCCTTATTTTCTTATGCAAAAAGTTTACAGTGGACGTGCATCCTTAAATGTTAAAATACAATGTTTTCATCACAAGACACAAACAATGTGTTAACTAGTGCTGATACACACACACACACACACACACACACACACACACACACACACACACACACACACACACACACACACACACACACACACACACACGTTTGTTTTTGTGACATATGAGGACATTCCATAGGCCTAATGGTTTTTATACTGTACAACCCATATCATACACTGCCCATACCCCTAAACCTACCCATCACAGAAACATTCTGCATTTGTACTTTCTAAAAAAAAAATCATCCTGTATGATTTATAAGCATTTTGAAAAGTGAGGACATGACCAATGTCCTCATATTACACCCTCTCCTTGTAATACCTGTCATACCCATGTCATTATACACATTTATGTCCTCATATGTCAAAAAAACATGCCCCCCCCCACACACACCACAGAAAACTTTGTTTACCCCCCCCCCCAATAAAAAAATAAATAAAAAATGTCCTTATAAACCACCTGTACACACAGACACACACACAAATAGCTAAGTATTAAAATAAAAATATTTGGATATTGCTGTCTTTGTGGACATTTTGTCTCCATAACTGATTTTCCTGAACAACACACATCCATGCACACATGCATTTTTTGAATTTCAAAAAACAAAACACTGTTTAGCATGTTTTTATTTAAGCCATTTGGTTTACGTTAAAAAAGCTGCCTTAAATTGTTACGCATAATCAACTTAGATGTTTAAGTAATTTCAACTGAAATTTCATTAAATTGACTTTAAGAAGAAAAGGATAAAAAAAAACCTGTTGAATCTAGTATAACATAAAAAGTAAACTTATTTTGACGAGTAAAAAAAAATGTAAAAACATGTGTTGTCATAACTTATTGATCGTTGATTGAATCATAGATATAATGATTTTTATAGACCTATATTCCACACTAACCCTACCCCTAACCAGAAAATATTACCATTGTCAAGGATTTTGGATATTGCTGTCTTTGTGGGGACTGATTTACCTGACACACACACACACACACACACACACACACACACACACACACACACACACACACACACACACACACACACACACACACACACACACACACACACACACACACACACACACACACACACACACACACACACACACACACACTGTATTTTCTATCCCCTTACACTGCCCCTGCCTCTAAACCTACCCCTCACAGAAACATTCTGCATTTTTACTTTCTCAAAAAAACTCATCCTGTATGATTTATAAGCATTTTGAAAAGTGGGGACATGACCAATGTCCTCGTATTACACCCTCTCCTTGTAATACCCATGTCATTATACACATTTGTGTCCTCATATGTCACAAAAACACGCATCCATGACGCAACACGCACGCACACACAAAGGCCTATATACAAATGTATTCACTTTTCGCTTAAGTTTTATCACTTACTTATCTGTGAAGTTCAAATTCATAACTTCATTACATGACAATGCAACACTGTAAACCCTGAAAATACCACAACAATAAGGAGAACAACTGTACAGCTCCAATAATATGCATGTCCTAACAGATTTTAAAGTGCTTATAAAATTACTCTTCGGAAATGGCTAATTGAAGCCACTAATTGGCTAATTTACTTGCTTTGTGCCTTATGATTATCATTATTTTGATGATGATTATTATTATATATATATTTTTAAATCAGGGATGAGTTATTATTATTTTTTGTAGTAATCAATATTATGCCACAAATGCTGTGGGTTCCTTTTTATGTTGATCCCAGAGTGTAATATTCTTTTTAAGGCCACTGTTGTTCTCGATCACTCGCATTTGGCCATTTTCATGGTATTTTGATAAGCCAAGCTTATAAAATCTAGCCGATGGAACATTAACAGAATTCTGTGTTCGCTTTTCTTTGACATTTCTATTCATTATTTATTCATTGAACACAAACGTATTGCAACAGGCAGGGTTAAACATTAGACATCTATGGTCCAGGCAGTTACTAACACAGTTCATTGTAAAGTCTCATGAAACAAGTAAACAAGTGAAAGGTTAGAGTACTTTATAAAACGCTATGGCCTGTTAAACATTGATAGAATGGGGTGGACGGGTAACTTACCAGAAACATATTCAATCATGGGTTTTGTTTTGTACAATGGCTTACGCATTTACAGCCCAAGAGTCCAAAACGGTCAAACTATGTTATAGCTAATGCTATCAGTTCAGACATTATGGATTTCACGTCACGCCAATCAGCTTTTAGAGCAGAAGTAGGAGGAAACGCACAAAACACCAGTCTGACTTAAGGTTTGTTGCTTCTGTAACCCCATGGCAACTATATTTGTTGCTCTCTACACTTCCTTCTTTCATTGTTTCAGCTTGTGAGGCTTCCTCGTCGATTTCTGTCTATTGTTGTTGAATTAAAGCTCAGTTCAATTGTGTATGGATCTTATTAGGTTTCTTTTCCAAATGTTACCAAATATTCCGAATTCAGGGTGCCCAGATGTAATAATCTCCAAATCAACCATTAAAAAATGGCTGACTAACCATTTAATGTCACCTTTGTCATTCACTGAGCAATTATTTCATGTATATTTCTGTGTACATAGCAGTAAAGTTTACTGTATTTTGTCCATCTATAGTCTTTGGAGTAGGATTCGAGTATGTTTTTCATTGTGTGCTTTGGTAAGTTGTACACATGACAATAAATGACGTTGACTTTGACATTAATCTGATTTCTTTGGGGGGTTCGTGTCCCACTCAGTGTCTTAAAGTGGTCTGTTCAAGGAAACACCCAAAAAGATGGATATGAACTGTATAATAAAAGTGTGATAGCACTCGAAATATAGTTGCCTATATAATGGTTGGCGTTAGGTACAAACGCCATTTGAGAAGCTATTTAATGTGTGGCCTTTTGTAACTATCTACTTCCTCATCGAAACCGCTGACTCTATTTGGAGAACTGTGTGTTTTCTTTATATTCTTTAACTGTAACAAGTCTAGAGGAGCTGAAAAAAAGCAAGCGCAGCTAATTCGCAATATATTAATTTTAGAATCAACAGCAAAGCATTTCGATATGTGCTTTTACCTTTGAGAAGTCACTTTTTAGTCACGGATGACTAAAAACAATTACAAAGCAAACCTGTTGATCAAATGTGACTTTTTATGAAACTCCCTTTTTCGAAATTAGCGAGTACATTCTGAGCTGGTTAAATAAGCTTCTTTGCTACCCAGGGAGAGCTGTCAAAGTACAGAAGCATTAGTAAACAGTGAGGTAATCACTACTCACTGTTATTGCAATTTTCAGGCCTGGCTTTACTGTGCTGTACAACAGCTGCCACTGTTTGCTGTGTCAGACGCACCAATAGCGTCCTGAAGCACATTGAAAAGAAGAGGGAAGGAGAAGACAGGCCATTTGTGTGTTCGTCTGGTTATTTGCTTTTACTGGACTGCCACTGTTGTTATGGTTACACATCCTGTGTGCGTTCTGGCTTAGAAGACGAGAGTAGCGTAATAGACAATAAAGTTCATTTAACTCTTAAACACAACAATGGCTTCGACGCCACACATATTAGACAGAAGACTTCTACTGGGTGGAATGTTAATATGTGGAATATATATAAAATGTTTGGTCAAATTGATCAGATTTTCCTGTGGCATTTGGCAGGGCCCACGCTTCCTCATTTAGGGCCAAAGTAACATGTGATATCTTAAAGTGCCATCTTCCCACACATGACACCGTTATGTTTATTTTGAGTTATAGCGGCCATATTTAACCTTATCAGAATAGATAAGTTGAGAAGTGTGAGATCACACAGTGTTTTTAGCTCAGAACTACAACACTTTAAGGGGGGGATCAGAGGTGGGGTCTTTCACTTTACGTAAGTTCGATACATTTAAAGGTCCCCTCACACAGTAGATTTAATGTGTCCTGTAATAATATCAGTACTAAAGAGAATAAAATAGCCACTTACTATATCCTCTGGTTTCACAAACAAGGCTTAAGCTTAGTCCCAGACTAAAATGCATGTTTGAGCTGACCCAATTTGTCACAAATCGAGTTACCCCTCCTACTTCGGCTAGTTTTACTTATATTTCTAATCCCATGGGAATAGGCAATCAATATTACAGACGTCCTGTGGCAAATTTACGTCACTCCATCCACCCTATAGGGCATTAATCTAAGCCAAGTCTGTGGAACCAGGCCTATGCCAGTTTTTTTTTTTTTCATGATTCACATGTATTTTTTTTATGGCCTAAACTTAATACATTTCCTCAGCTAAATTTAAATCATAAATTGGATAATATGACCTGTCATGACAATGACATAAGTGCCATATATTGCTGATATGGGTCTGGTTTCACAGACAGGGCTTAGAATAAGCCAGGATTAGGCCCTTGTTCAATTAGGACATTTAAGTAGCTTTTATAAAACGCGCCTTAGAATTTTTTTTTATAATTCTGGTGTGCATCCTGAGACAAAACAATGGCATTGATATATTTTATATTGTAATTTCAGGTAAAACAGCTCAAAGATGCATTGTCTCAAGATAAGCCTTGTCTGTGAAACCAAGGAATGGTGTTTTAAAGGGCTAGTTCACCCAAAAAAAGAAAACAGTCATAATTTACTCATTCTAAGCCTTCTTTGGTGGTATGTATATATATATATATATATATATATATATATATATATATATATATATATATATATATATATATATATATATATATATATATATATATATATATATATATATATATATATATTGCATTGTCTTATTGATCTAAGGCCTAATCCTGGCTTAGTATAAGCCCTGTCTGTGCAACCAGACCCATATCAGCAATATATGGCACATATGTCATTGTGTCATGACATGTAGGTCATATTATCAAACTATATATCATATAGACCTCATCTACAAATCCAGTTGATACATTGCCATTGGGGTAGGGTGGTTGGGTCAGTGTTATTCTTTGTAAACCTGCTATCACCAAAAGCACCCTGCAAATGTTTTAAGCCATTTGATTCTGGCTTCACAATAAACTGATGTTTGCACATGGGGATGTATTGTAGTATGTTTGACCTGGATTATGCACATGTTGGTGAGGCTGCATGCGGTCAGTAAAACAAGCATTAAGCATCACAAATGGGAAGGGTTATAGCACAAAAATATAGCACACAGTTCAACAGTATGGGTTTAGTGACATTCCACGTAAGGAGGTAATGCGTATGGCTTACGTAATGCATGACACTGCCATAGGCCTGTGAAACACTTGATAAGATCTTACTGCACTCCATTAAACTGGCCAACTCACAGATCTAGAGGCTGACGGCCTCATTTGTGACACAGGACAGATCTTTATCTCTGAAGACAGCTATCATTTGCTTCAGACATGGTTTTGTTCTATGCATATCTGAGATGCAGGTCAGATCTGTTGTGGTGTAAAACCTCTGTGTATGCTAAATATGATCTTAATCCTGCTCCTATTTACAAAACAGCATTTTTCTTAGCAAAATGATGAACTGATTTTTGAGATGTAAGCATTAATGAGGAACACTTTGCAGGGATATTCTTGTGATTTTGTGGTGTAACTGACATAAAGGTCAACACAATACAATATTGTTGTTTTTCACAATTTGCATTTATTACATCATTTTGGTCAATTGAAATCATTTCCATCATTTTGTGTCAATGCTTCTTGAATTTTCTCAAAGGCCATGACACATGTTGATAAATAAGTAAAAAATACATTGCTATAACTTCAATAAATACTTAATAAATATATTAGTTAGGTCTATACAATTACAAAAACATCGCAAATGAAGCAAACTACTCTACAGAAATACTGTACTGTTACAGTCCCTGATAAAAGACAAGTTTCCTTAAGTAAGGACCCAACCAGGGTTGTCAAATCATTAACTTGACAGCTCTTGTCCAATATAAATATATCGTTTTTTGTTTTTTTTTTAGGTTTGTTTCTTAGTTTTCTTGTACAAAACAGGTACCTAACATCATAATGCTTTGGTTAAAATGCTACATGGAAACACTCTCCCAGTATAGATTTGTAAAGTGCATTCTTTGTGAGTGAATGTATGGTCATTTTCTCAAGTTTGTCACATTGTTGGTTGATATATAGGCCTATATGCAGCGTGCAAATAGTTTGGGGGGATATGACCCCTGTCAAAAATGTTTGGAACTCTTTTAAAAAAGCCAATCCCCCTAATTCACACACTGGATATAAGATATATACATAATCATATATGTACACATATATTTGACACAAGCTCTGCTTATGCCACTAGCATAGGATATGTTATTTTAAGGCACTTGTCTGCAATGCTTACTGCCAAACAACGTTGAAAAGCAAGAAAAGCAAAAGCAAATGGAAGACAATAATAATACATCACTTAGCCTATTATAAAAATCAATGCCTAGTTAGGCTTTGGAGGGCAGCTTGGTATCAAAATAATCTCCTTTAGCAAGTATATCATAATAATAACAATAATAAATTAACAGTATTAAGACTCGTTGCACATTATTTCTTTTTTGACTGATTGGATGATTGATTGGGAAGGAATCGCGGTAAAGTCCTTAGTCAGACACAGACATCCGCGCGAAAACGGTGAGGCGCTTGCCGTTTGTGCCGTCGAAGGTGGGAGACTCGGAGCCGCTCGAGCTGCCGGTGCTGCTGTAACTTTCGCGGTCTGACAGCGAGTCTTCTGAGGAAAAGCGACACAGGTTGGCTTTGTTTCGCTCTTCCTTCATGTATAGCCCGTTGCTGGAGCCCTGGAAGTTATTTCCGTGTCCGCAGACACATCGTGACCGAGGCTCTGGCGTGAAGGGCGCGTTGTTGTGGATATCTCCGCTACTGTTGCGGCTGAAGGGGAACATGTCGCGGGAAGAGTCACTGAAGACGGGGGACAAGATATCAGCGGGAGGAGGCGATACAGAGGGCGCGCGGGTGAAGCTCAGGGGCTCGTATAAGGTCGGGGGTGAATTGCTGCGAGTGAAACCGGCGAAGCTCACGCTTTGACGCAGTTGACGCGGGTTCTGGTCCTCGTGGATGAAGTGACAGCGACTTCCGTAGGGACAGTATCCAAACTGGTAGAAAGTGCGACAAGCTTGAGTTTTGTACTTAGGGTGGCGGTAAAGACCTCGCAGCTCGCTCTCGCCGTGGGCAAACTGACATTTGGTGCCATATTTGCAGCTGCCGTGCTCATGAAAGCTTCGGCACAGCTCGGTCTTGTACCGGTTCGAAGGTAGGGTTGCCAGGGGAGGAAATCCGGGAGGTGGGGGGACGTCGTGTGGCTTCATTCTGTTTAAGGTGTCGGTCAGACTCATAGATCGGTCTGCTTTGAACTGGGGTTTACCGGGCGCTCTGTCGTTCCATGCGTCCACCGGCCAGGCGTCGTCGCTAAGCCGCTCAGAACTGATGCTCTTTGAAGAGAACGGGCGGGATAGCGGTGGAAACGACTCATCTAACCCCAGGTTGATGAGATTCTATAAAATAATAACAATATAAATTAGGAGAATGAAACACACATGGCAATTCTGCCACGGCCCCCAATTACAAACAGGTAAACAACACACACGTAAACTCAATTTAACTTACCCGTATGAGACTTTCGCCAAGCGTATCGGACATTGTGAAGTGTTGTTGTTGTTGTAAAGGAATGGTAAGCTGTCAGAAGCTGCGAACGATGGCTGGTAGCGTTGTGCGGCGCTGCTGCGACTTTTATATGCTCTAGAGCAAACAAGTAACTTACTGTAGGCGGGGCAATATTCCCGTACGCCGCTCCCACCGATTGTCGACGTTGCCTCGTAAAGCACAGCCTGAGTATTTTTAGCCAGTGGCAAGTGTTTCAGTTTCACCGACAGGCAAAACAAGAGAGTAGTGTGATTAATTTACAGTAACCTGTCGCGATAACTGCCCCAAAAGACATTTTCCCATGGCTATAGGTAGACCGAGAACTCCGTTTGGTTGAGAACGATACTATTTATGTTTTCCAGTTTTTCTTGTCACTGTAAGACGAAATCAAATTCATATAGGCCTACGTTTGAAATAACCAATAACACTTTGCATCTATCTATCTATCTATCTATCTATCTATCTATCTATCTATCTATCTATCTATCTATCTATCTATCTATCTATCTATCTATCTATCTATCTATCTATCTATCTATCTATCTATCTATCTATCTATCTATCTATCTATCTATCTATCTATCACAAAATAAGCCCCTTTAAAAAGATGACCCTGTCTGGGTTTATTTTGCAATAAAGCCTTGCTGACTGTATTTACACTGTTTCAATATATCATTTTATATGGCTCGGTCTATTTATTCAACAACTATAGTGTCTATGACAGCAGTGTGTGACAATCGACCCTGGTTTAATTTTTATGGTATCAGTCTGACTCATGTTGATTAAGGCTCCACTCCACACCTGCCACTTGTGGCCATGACGAGAACTGAAAATAGATAGAAATCTACTGAAAAGGAAAAACATAAGGCATAGGCTGAATATAGATCAAATATGACAGGGTGAGACTAGACATCACACATTTAACTGCAGTGAAATGTAAAAAAAAAAAAAAAAAAAAAATATATATATATATATATATATATATATATATATATATATATATATATATATATATATATATATATATATATATATATATATATATATATATATATATAAAATAAAATAAAATATATTGTAAATATATATTTTTGAGCTGTATTTGAGCAAACCTGAAAGTCATGCTTACATTTTTTTTTAATCAAAAAAGATAGTTGTGATAGTAATGTTGGTACAATGGGGTAAGTTGTCACATTGCGAGCTTGTCATTCAGCCTACATTTATTCATTTATTTTTTAGTAAATTGTAAAAAAAAAAAAAAAATATATATATATATATATATATATATATATATATATATATATATATATATATATATATATATATATATATATATATATATATATATATATATATATATATATATATATATATATAATTTTTTTTTTTTTACAAAAACACATTACAATAGCCTACTGGAATATACACAACATTTATGCAATTATTTGTTTTCTGAAATATCATTGTGTCAACTAACCCCCCGACAGTATTTATGCAATACTCTAAAATAAATAGATCAAAATACAATTTTATATGAAACAAATAAGTTATTATTACACAACTAAATTACTGTAATGCCACAGCACAAATGCCAATCACTTCACTTCAATTGCTGATTCCTCTGGAAATTTTGGCAAATGTTGCCTTCACTCATGTATTTTCTTTTGTTGCATGGTCAACTGCATCTGTGGTTGCTGCTTTGACTAAATATACCGACAAGCCATCTCATGTTCGCTTAAAAATAGCTGCCTCTCTCCACGACTTTGTCCAATTTGGCTGGGCATGGATGTTAAAAATGGTGCATGAGACATGGAAATTCTCACGTGTGTCATCAGACACATTTCTTCAGGGATCTCATTGGCAGCATTCCCACAAGTACGGAAAATCTTCCTCATCAGCCATTGGTGGCTTGCTTTGCTTGCTCATGCTCACATGCTCGCCACGGCATGTATTCAAACAAACATATAGACGGCTTAAGCTTTTCTTTCTTGTGAGCAATGGTATGTCACCTTTGCCAAGGTGAGGGGATTTCCTAAATGGAGCTATTACACATTTCTTTATTCCTCCTAAATTAGTACCATATCCATTTCACATCCGTATTATTTCCCAAAGCTAAGTGCATGTCTTTAGTGAAGCTTTATTTTTTTTAAGTCTTAATCGGGCCTAATTTAATATACAGTGCTATTTTTTTCTGCTTGTAATGTGAGAAATGTGTTATATTGTCTCCCTAAAGCAAAATGAGACATAATGACGTTATATTAGAGGTTGTATAAGTCTTGAATCATAACATTAGTAATACATAAATGTTTGGTGCTTTTGTCTAGGTTGATTTGCGCTTCTACAGTGGCATATTTAGTTTTCTTTCTGTATATAATAACATGTTACATGACTCATCAGGACCAGGACAGTGTCTTAGGGCTAAAGCTCATATTTAGACAGCCTCTGTTGGGAAAGTACCTGAGTTTCTTGGTTGGCAATCAGAACAAATGATTAGTCAAATCTTGGTCAACTGAGCAGATTTATTAGCGTTATTCCCTCTATTGAGATTATTCCTTGTCTGGTATCTTCAGTTTTTTTTTTATTTAGTTCTATGAGTTGAATTGATCTCTTATTTCACTTTTACTTTCATATGGGAAACGCTGACTGTTTTATTCGGGGGGCTGGGTTATATTTAGACTACGCGGCATTTTAATCATGTCCCCTAACATACCTGGGGCATTTCCTTTTTGATTAACCCTTCATAACACCACTAAGACAAAACTTTGTTATTAAGCATGTAAGAAAAATATACACACAAATATTATATTTCTATGATTTCATTAATTACATGGCTAATGGATGCTTATTGGTCAATTGCAGCATTCAGAAGTCAAATATTTCGAACTAATTTCCTCATTCCTTTCTCATACCATTCTTCTCTTTCTTGTCATGTGTCATGTTATATATTATAATATAATATAATATAATATAATATAATATAATATAATATAATATAATATAATATAATATAATATAATATAATATAATATAATATATTTAGTGCTGTAAAATCGATTAATCACATCCAAAATAAAGTGTGTGTACCCTATATATATATATATATATATATATATATATATATATATATATATATATATATATATATATATATATATATATATATATATACACACTCATTCATGTTTAACATATAATATGTTATAGGTATATACATTTATTTATTGCTTTAATGAATAGAATGTTCAAAAGAACATAATTTATCTGAAATATAAAGCTTTTGTAACAATTTACTGCTATTTAAATGTTTTGGGTCGGTGAGATTTTTTTTTTATTTGGGGGGAGGGGGACTTAAAGAAATGAATAGTTTATTTAGCAGGGATGCATTCAATTGATCAAGTGACTGTAAAGAGGTTTATAATGTTGCAAAAGCTTTATATTTCAGGATAAATGATGTTCTTTTGAACTTTCTATTCATCAAAGAATCCTAAAAAAAATTACACCACTGTTTCAACATTGATAACAATCATAAATGTTTCTTGAGCAGTAAATTATCATATTAGAATGATTTCTAAAGGATCATGTGACACTAAAGACTGGAGTAATGATGCTGAAAGTTCAGCTTTGCATCACAGAAATAAATGACATTAAAATATATTCAAATAGAAAACTGTTTTTTTTTTTACATTTTAATATTTCACTATCACATATATATATATATATATATATATATATATATATATATATATATATATATATATATATATATATATATATATATATATATATATATATATATATATTATACAGTATATATAAAGTATATATATATACTTTTTTTCTCTCTCTCTCTCTTTTATATATACATAATACACACACATCTTTTATTTTGGATGCAATTATTGCGATTAATCAATTTGACAACATATAATATAATACAATACATTAAAATACAATACAATGCAATACAATACAATACAGCCACATAGTATCAGGCCAGATCCGGCCCACATCTGGTACGCATTGAATCCACGTGTTTCAGATGTGGCCCGGATTTGGACCGACACTATGGCTGTGGTAATATAATATGATTTAATAATGTGGGTAATTTGTGAAAATAATTTTATCCATTATGATTTTTCCTGCCTGTGAAATATGTGACATCATTGTCCAATAAGGAAATGTCAAGTTTTCAAGCCACTATCATAATATGTCAGTAGGACCACAGCAAGTTAAAGGATAGCTACTGTAAAGTTCATGTGTTTGCACTTCTCTCCTCTGCTCTGTTTTCACTTAAGGTCTTTAGATTTTACACATCCCTCTGAAACACATTTCCACAGTGTGAAATATTCACTGAAGAACAAACTCAGCCTTATCCACCAAATACCAGCCTTCTCTCTGTGCAATAACTCTGTTTATGCAGTTCATGTGTTTACACACACAAACACACTCCCAGAGCCATCATAGTGGGCTAGTACAGTTGCACTACTATGAGTCTTCTGATTGAAATCTCTCACCACTTTCAAACGTCTTTTAGATCCTCAACATGGACAACGAAGTCCACCATCACGCCATTTGAGTAACTTTATTGTAATCCAAAACAAAACAAAACGAACCACTGATTTCCTGTTGCCCTAGCTAGATATGTTTTGCAGAGACCTGTTTGGCACTGACATACTTATATTTTACACCTCTCATGTTCCTGCAATAATAGGTTCTGAGGAATTTCTGATAACACTAAAGCCCATGGAAAGTACTTGATTATAATATTAACTGTGTTGTTTAATATTTCATTTAATATAGTTTAGTTGCCGGCAATCGATTAATCACGATTAATCGCATCCAAAATAAAAGTTTGTGTTTAAATAATGTGTGTACTGTGTATAATCATTATGTATATTTAAATACACATGCATACAAGAAAAAAAAATGATGCAAATATTTCTTAAATACATACATATTTATATATACATAATAATTATAAACAGTTCACACATATATTATACACAAACTTTTATTTTGGATGCGATTAATCGGTTGCCTATACTAAATTACAACTTCATTACAAATGTGTAATTTAATTTAAATACATACATGACATACACGTTTCAATAGAAATAACATTATTTAAGTTATTTTAGTTTCCCATAAATGTGTATTTTAGTTTTCCATAAATGTTTGTCAGTGCTCATTTCAATAGACATATTTCAATATAAGACAATAATAATCAAATTATATATAAAGATGTACATAAATCCTACTTAAGTGGGTCAAAACACTCTAAATTTCAGCTAATTGCATTTAATTTAAATGTTAAACATTTAAATTGCTATTAAGTGTCCATAAAATTGCATTCAGTTTACTTTTTCCATAACAAATGCTCCATGATAAATATTATTTCATAATATTAAATATTACTACACAATAACAATTACTCCATAATATAGTATTTCCGTAAATAAATACTAATACATACAAAAATAAAAAAAATACAAAAAAATACAAAGAAGTATGCTACTTTTTTTTTTTTTTACAAAGGCAGCTTGAGCTTTGACAGTGTTACTTCATTTAGGCAAAATCTGTGGATTTCATAGTTCAGTTGGCCTTATCGCACATGTATCCCTTGGTTATGACCATACATATACAAATCATTTTTATTATGAATCACTACTAAATTCCCATTGGCTCATTATAAAATTGTTGTGGCCATATTGCATCTCTTCTGTGGGAATATTTGGGCCCAGAGCTCACAGATGAGCGCGGTATGGTCCTCAAGACTGGGTGCAGAATCTCTCATTATAGAGTGAGGTCCTGCATTTAACCAGCAGTAGTGCTCCATCTGTCAGCTCTCTCTTTTACTCCTTTGCTCTCGAAGTTGGAAGTCATGCAACCACAAACACTTTATTGAGGTTTATTATAAAACCCACACCGAACAGTTCTTAATGGAAGAAGAGGTTGTTATATGCTCGTGCTAGGAGGGTGCTTTGTTTCTTGCTGTATAATTGGTTTTTGAGGCATTAGTGTGAATACCCACTTTGTAAGCATGTATCCCGCAGAGTGATTTGTGCTGTTCCCCATTGAGAATGAGAAGATAAAAAATGATTCACATAAATAGTAAAAAGTGAAATAATAATAATAGCTAAAAACAAAACATTTTATAAGAGTAATACATCAACAAGAATAATAAATAATGAAACAATTGAATACAAAAAATGTATACAAAATTATGTTTATACAAAAATACAATAATTTATAATACTTTATTTCAAAGAATATATTTGATGAAAATCTATCTATCTGTACATCCGTCTGTCTGTCTGTCTATCTATCTACTTAAATTTGGCTCAAAACATGCTAAATATAACATGCTATAATCATACTAGCCTTAAACCGTGTAAGCCAAATGCAAAATCATATAGCAATGTGTTAAAACATGCAAACAACATGCCAAATCATGCCACCAGTGGGTTAAATCGTGTTATAATCTTTTTAGAAATGTATTAATTATGCTAGATAACTGTCAAATCATGTTAGTAATTTGTTGAATCCTGCTAGCAATGTGTTAAATTATGCAAGCAACATGAAAAATCATGTTAGAACCATGCTAATCATGCTAGCAACAATGTCAAATCATGCTAACAACATTCTAGCACTGTGTTAAATATTGTAACATTATTTTAAGCATGCAATCAATGTGCTACAGGATGATAGCAAAATGCGAAATCATGCTAGAAACATGCTAATCATGCTAGCAATGTGTTAAGTTGTGTGCTCGCACAATGTTAAATAATGCTAGCAGCATGTTAAATCCTGATAGCAAAATTCTAAATCATGCTAGCAACAAGTTAAATGATGCTAGCTATGGTGTTAAACCATGAGAGTAATGTGCTACATCATGCTAGCAAACATGCTAAATCATGCTAGAAACATTCTAACCATGCTAGCAGTGTGTTAAATTGTGTTAGCAAGATGTTAAATCATGCTAGCAATGTGTTAAATTGCGCTAGCAAGATTTTAATCATAATAGCAGCATGCTAAATCATGTTAACAAAATGGTAAATCATGCTAGCAACATGTTAGCAAAGTGTTAAATCATGCTAGCAACATGTTAAATCATGTCTGTCTGTTTTCTGATAGACTGTTTCGCCTTTACGAACATCAAACTTTAAAGGAACACTCCACCATTTTAGAAATAGGGCTTATTCAACTTCTTTCCTATATGTGGGCAAATGCATTTGTCTCAGATGCATTGTTTTAGTTTGGCAGGGTCGCCGCTATCTTAGCTTAGCATAATGAATGTCAATATCTGCCTAGGAAATCCCCTAATCTTAATCTGCATCGTTATTTGTACTCGTTGTGAATACGCAGTCCACAAGAAGTATTCGTTTTTTTTTTTTGGGGGGGGGGGGATCTTTTATTCGGGACATGCTAGCTGGCAACATAGGATTCCATTCATTATGCTAAGCTAAGCTGGCGGCGACCCTGCCAAACTAAAACATTACATGTACTGAGACAAAAATGCATTCGCCCACATATCTAAATGTAGGAAAGAAGTTAAATAAAACGGTGGAGTGTTCCTTTAAGCTTTTAAAATGTATTCAAACTGTCTGGTCTGGCTTTCTCAAGCCATCTTCAAAGTTTGTCTGGATTCACTTTTTTATCTAGTTATTTTAATGTTATCCACATTATATTTATATCTGCAACAGCGTTGTGAACTTCTATAAAGATAGGTTTGGTAATTAACTTTAAATGCATAATGCAAACATGAGGAGGAGAGTCTCCGCATGAAAGACCCACGACTGGCAGATCAACGTGCTACTACATTAAAATGATTTAACTGTGACAGATGATTGACAGGGCAGTTTAAACGGTGACAGGATGCACATAACCGACAGAGCTGTCCGTTAAAGACACAATTACGACTACTACTGTTGTTACACAATTAAAAGTATGTACTTTTTCTTCACAAAACAGTATACAGACTTTTAGGGCATAAGTGAATTGGGATGCATTTATATGACAGATCCAGCTCACAATAGAAACAAAGCTAATGGCCTTCCTGTTTTGAGCATGAAGAAAAGGGCGTAAGAAACGGATGTATACTGAAGTCTAGCCAATTCTGCAATCACAAAATTTTCCTCAGTCTAGGAATTTAGAGCAGAAGAAAAAACCCAAATGTTGTGAAACTAGCAGAGAGATTCCAGTGATAATGTCAAAACATCCATAAATGAAGTCAAACGCACTTTTAAGCTTATTGACGGTAAGATTCTTGAAAAAAAAAAAAGAATTAGGAAACCACTCTGATAGTAATTCAAACGTTTCATATTTGGAGAGATGATAAAAAATGAAAAAAAGAGATGGATAATAAAGAGATGGATTGGGATAAGGGAGGAAAACAGTAGGCGTGAGAGTCTTGCGTGCGTCACTCATGGCCTCTTGCTCTCAGGGATGTGCGAGGGTTATCTCTGCACCATCCTGCCTGTCAACATTCCCCACTCTCTGATAACGCAGCGACCCTCCCAGTCAACTCCTTTAAAGGAAAAGTATGCATGCACCTAATGAAGGAAACATACCCAACTATTATGTGCCCAGATGTTACACATGCTTGAACACGATTCTAAGCAGTTTTCAGTCAAGCGCAGGTGAAATAATTCTGATTATAACTTGCATCATTAGCCTCAGTAGTGCACACTTGTCTGCACTCAAATCCTGACTCTGTACTCGTGCGGTTCTTTGTTTTGTCATTTGTATTAATGATCATTAGAGCCTAAGGATCTATTTTATTAGGGTATTTTTGAGTACACAATAGCAAGTGAGAGAATTGGAACATGAAGAAAATCACTCCAACTGGCTGCTGGTTTGCTTTCGGAGTGTAATCATGCTGATGCCAGGAAATTTCTTGCGCTCTGGTTGCTTGTCAACCAGTGTATCCAAACCCATTTTCTTTGTTTGTTTTTCATGTTGCGCAATCTTAGCAGTAAAAGCAATTTTTCATAAGCTTGCAGAAATCTTTCACAGAATAGTGACACTTGGAGGAGCTGAATAGGCTTTCTTACGCAAGACCTAAAGGCTCATTTCCCGAATGTTTGGTCACCTTCCTCTTTCAGATAGATGATGTAAACGAGTCTGTGATTGTCCCTCATTTTCTCCCTGTAATTAGTAACCTTATACATTTGACATATGATTTCAAAAAATAATTGTAACAGAGTTCGTAGATGGGAAGGAAGGAGGCGGGAACCGGCGAACGTTTAACTTTAATTTCACTATTAATTTTAATTAACTTTAATTTCAAAATTAATGAACAAACCGAAAGTAAACCGCGGGCAGCCCCTCACGGACGACTGCCCGCACACACACAACAGAGCGTAAACAAAACATAACATAAAATCCAGGCCTGGTCCTCTCTCGTCTTCCCCTGCCTTCACACCTCTTTTTATGCTCCCGTCACTCGGCTGCGAGACGAGGCCGGTCCGCTCTCGGGGATGCTCTCGCGGTTCCTCGCCCCCGCTGCTTGCCACAGTAATGCAAAAAACAACAACAAAACACAAGCTCAGTGAACACTTAAAAATGAATCTGTGTCTGTCTGTCTGTCTGTCTGTCTGTCTGTCTGTCTGTCTGTCTGTCTGTCTGTCTGTCTGTCTGTCTGTCTGTCTATCTATCTATCTATCTATCTATCTATCTATCTATCTATCTATCTATCTATCTATCTATCATATGAGATATTACATCCTCAATTGCAACTTCTCATCATGACTACCACTATGTTACTATATTTTCTATTTTTGTATGTGACTTTTAATCTCAAAATCAATACTTTGTTGCTTATAATTGCAGCTTAATTTTTTAGGAACTATGACTATATCTCACAACATGTATTTTTTCCACAATTGTGACTTTATTTCTCATATTGTTCTGTGTTGCAACTTTATTTCCCATAATTGTGACCATATCTCACAGTGTGACCTTGTGACCATGTTACTTAATATAATACTGAAAATATTGGCAAAATATATATAATAATATACCAATAAAATAACTTTATGTCCTCATAATAATAATTTATACCTTACAATTGCAGCTTCTCGTAATTGAGTATGACTTTATATCTCACAATTTCCATTTTTTTCCCACTTTATTTCTCATATTTTGACTTATAACTCAAAAAGTGACTAAATGTGACTCAAAATGTGTTAAATGCCTGTAATTGTGACTCATATCTCACAATTGCAACTTCAGAGTGTGACTTTTTGCCTTTTAACGTTTAAATCGATTGAGAAACAGGTTTCCATGCAAAACGTATACAAAGTCAAAACATTGACGCACAAATTGACTCGTTGAGCTCTACCTAGAAACTCGTATTCTTTGACTTTCAGTGATACTTTGCTCTGTGTGCTCGGACACGTGCGATAGCTTATCGCATTCGCAGCGTAATCATGCATGTGACTGTTTGCCTGTGACGGCGGAGTGCAAATACATCTCTCTGAGAGAAAGCACGCCGGCCTACCCCTGTGCAAACGCTAAGCTAAGTGTCAGATTTAGCGTTGGCGTTGCGTGCTGTGCTAAGCCCAAGAGTGCTGCTGTGCAGTCCAATGGATCACACTTCAAACGGCCCTTGCGGTTTGAGTTTTCACCAGAAACTTCCCTGGCTCCATGAATGGGACCCTTTCTCAAGGCCGGACTTGACTTGTCGGCTCGAGCAGGACGCAGGTGGTGTGTGAACTGCGTGCTTATACCTGAGGAAATCCTCCATAAACCAGCCTTCGTCTGACTCTGCTTTAAAAGCCACCAGTATTACCACACCATCTCAGTGACAGAGTTTCGTGAGAGTGAAGGCTCTCGGGCCAACACATAAATGTGGGTTTAGATTTTGCTGGACTCTGTGTCAGGCCTGAAATGAATCACTCCTGAGTGGATAAGTGTGTGTGTGTGTGTGTGTGTGTGTGCAGGGATATGTTTAATTGGCTCCATATGGAAGTTCCCTCTGTGATTTACGCACATCTAAGTGATTCCCTATGAAGAAAACTAAGGATTTGCTCTCTTTAGATTTCAAAGGGCCCTTTGAGTGTCAAGGGTTGATTTGAGTTTGTTTAAAACAAGACAACTGTTTTCACCCTGCTTAAAGAAGAAAACACAAAAAACATATGGCGTAAAAAAAATGGTTTAAACCAGCCTAGGCCGGTTTGCTGATCTCAGCTCTTCTAAAGCTGGTCTCCCAGAAAGGTGTAAAAAGTGTCTAAAACCACTCTAAATCAGACCAGTTTAAACCAGTTTAAAGATGTTTTATTTTAGTAGGGCAGAATGATGGTACACTCTCAGAAAAAAAGGTACAATCGCTGGGATGGTATCCTTCAAAAAGGCACCATTTTAGGTACTAATATGTACACTTTTGGTGCCACTATTTACCTTTGAGAGACTGATTTGCACTTTTTTTGTACCTTTTGAAAAGGTACCACGCCAGTGAGTGACAGCTTTTGTACCATTTTTTTCTGAGAGTGTCGAGTACATCAACAGTCATAGACTTTTCGGATTCTTTATTTCATATCTTATTATTGTCATTTAATATATTGCATGACTTTGTTATATTGTTTTATTTAGTTCTGTTTAGTTTAGTTTATTTAGTAACCTGCTGACCGTTGCTTCTCAACACAGAATTAGTAAGGTTCTTCATATATGACTGAGGGTGATTAATGTCTTCTGTGGGAAGTCCCATTCCATTTTTGGTACCATATGTTGGACTGTTTGTTGGGCAAAATCTCCTTTACGATCAGGTCTTGCATGACAGTCCTGACAGTAATCTCAAAGCACAATGATTCATGCTTTGACACGGAAAAAAATAGCTTTAAACACATTAAAACAAAATCATTCAGTTAATATTATATTTAAAATAAAAAATATATAATTATTTTTTTCCTTTCTAGCTTTTACTTCACACCCTTTCCACTTCACATTCCGGTTTAGCACTTTGGGTGTGCCTTTCATTGCGTAAGAGTGTTGTTAATTCAAATGTACCAGTGTATAACCATGACATATAACAGGTGCAACCAGTTCAGTGCCAGGCAAGGAAGTCAGCACTTGAGGAAACGTCCCACTTTCATTTAGTTTCCATTATCACTGTGTTATGCAGTGTTAAATATGTGACTCAAAGGCACTCTGTTGGATATTCTTTTGAAAGTTTCCACTTTGGCCAAATTACTTGAATGAAGACATTAATGAATAAAATGTTGACGGCATGTGGTCTAACCTTAGTGCTTTAAATCCATCTTTCCGTGAGCTCAGCACCCTTATTTACCATCTCATAATGACGCGGGAGTTAGTTAGATTGGTCATCGGCCACAGGAGGAATACAGAGGAAACGCTTTCTGAACACGTTTACATTAAGAACTTGCAGAAAACTCAAAGCTGACCGACGCCCAATTATTTATTTTATTTTGGCAGGTATCACTGTTGATGTACTTTTAGATCAGGTGAGATGGCGGGTCACATGTTTGAGTTCCACTTGTTTCCAAACGTGTTTGTTCTCATTCATGAAACTGAACAGATTTACTAAAGGACAACTCTTCATTTCTTGAATGGGAATATATACGTATATGGAACTCTATATAAGAGGCAAGCCTTTACCAGCCATCCGATATTCTACTAATATCACACGGAAACACAATTTGAATCACTCCACTTGTTTCTGCCATATTGAAAGCATTTCTCACAGCGAGTGTCAATGGCAGAGCAGTATACTTTTTTTTTTTTATACAAATACTACTGTTGTGTCACGGAATGTAGTTTTAAGTGTTTTAGGTGCACTGTAAGTCTGAATAAGTTTACAAAACTAAAGAATGATTACTGATTTTTGTTGTTGTTGGTGATCACACATTTGAATTGCACTGAACTTGAAATATTTGAGTAAGCTAATTCATACATTTAACTTAAAATATCACGTCATTTAAATTTTTTAGTAGTGGAAACTTGACTAGCTTTAACTAGCTAATTCAGTAAATGCCACCCCACTGATTGGTTACACAGTGCTTTGGTAGCATTAGCATAGCATAGCACTTGCTGCAAGAGTAATATAATACATTTAACATAAATCTTATCAAACTAAGCTTCACTGGTCACCATGCAAGTAACCTAACAACATAACACAAACTCTAAATAGCATTAAAAAAACATTAAGTACTACTACTTCTCCCTCTTAATGTTTATCTTGCACACAAAAAAGAAGAAAAAGAAAACCCAAACATAATATAACACTTAAATTTGGCATTTACTCTCCCTTTTGAGTGCCATGGCAAAGCATGCTGGGAAATAGAAATTCCAGCCCAGTTTTGGTTACATTTAAGTTAGTCTAAAATTAAAAGCTCAACTCAAATTACTTAAAAAAGCAATTCAGATTACTTAAAATGTCCTTTTTGAGAACTCAACAAGAAGAGGAAAGTTTTAAATACTCATACAGTTCATTTGATTGAACTATTTTGTTTAATTTGAGTTGGCTCTACTCACACATTTTTGTGCATTAGGGTTTACAGTGCCAGAATGTAGTAAATATGTGATTTATATATACATTGCGCCTATAGTGCCTAATGAAAAATTATATGCAGGGACTTCTGTGGACATTTCTGAGTTGATGACACCAATAAGAATCAGTTTTGAACCAATAATCCACTGAAACAATCAGATTAAAGTGATTTACGGAAATTAATCAAACTTACCAGCTCTATCGTCAATTACTGAAGATCGACGTTAAAGTGTGTAATTTCTGCAGGAGTAATGTCGACAAATCACTAATAATGTGTGTTTAAGAAAAAGTAATGGGCAAACAAAAAGTGCATTGAAGTCTTTGTTATATTCACAATTCTGCGCATTTTGATATCATCGGCAATCATCATGATTAAATCAGGAACATTCTAAAAAATGCTGGGTTAAAAACAACCCAAATGGACAAATCCAGAAATTGTTTTTTTTTAACCCAGTGAATGGACTTATTCAAACGACCCAATTTCTGGGTTTTGTCCATTTTCAACCCAACTTGGGTTGTTTTTAACCCAGCATTTTTTAGAGTAAATATGTATCACTCAGCCCTAGTTTTTACTACAGTAAGCACACATTTGTGTGGAGCAATAGAAAACAAATGACATCTCACCAGCAGCCTAGGCCTGTGGTGATGTTTTGACGGCGGCTAGGCAGGTGGGGTCAGTCGCACTGTGCCCTCTGGCTGGGGCCGATCATGTTGACTCATGTGGAGATGAGTCAGAGACCTGGTTAGCACAGTGCAAACTGACTCATCCTGCAGCTGAAGGAATGTATTTAACGCAGGCCGCAGTTGCTTAGTCCACATCAGCACATGGCTTTGGGAGAATCCCCTTCTCTACATAACCCAGTCAGCTAAGGACATTCCCAAGGACTGCTGAATACAGCCTGTTTAATGTTACTGTAAAATGGATGCTGTGATTTTTCCATTACCTTTAATCGTGTCTTTAATTCTTAGCTCTGATGTTCGGTGAGCAAGTTACTGGCAACCTCTTTTTTTTTTTTTTTGCTGTTTCTATGGCTTTAAAGTTAAAGAAGAACTGTGTACTTTCTGCACTTTCACTTCCTGGTTTTTAGTACCAATGCAACAAAATTAAGAGAATATTATGCAAGTGTGCTGTGTAACCAATACTATCTGTTGATTTTATCATCCTCTTGCTGCACATAATGAGCATGATGGGAGATGTAGTTTCACACTTTGTAATTTGTCCTAAATAACTGAAAATGTTACATTCAAGCTAACCTGGACAGTCAATATTTGTAATTACATAATGAACAAAGTTGCTAACAATTACAAACAGCTTTTGATCAAGATCAGATCAAGTGTTTATTAAGTTCCGTTCCGACTAGTGGTCATGTGATCCACATAGTGGTCACGCTTCATAGGCCACACACTGAAGTTCTCCTCTCATGTGGATGTTCATCAAAGTATTATTCAATGCTTTAGTTGTGAGTTGTATATAGACTTATAGAAATTTAAGAATTTTGTAGGTGTTTTAGGACTAAGATAAATGTTTTTTTGTGAAAGACAATAGTGTGACTATAATTGTGAGAGCTACTATGGCCCTATTTCAAAAAGCACCCTTAGGCCCTGATCAGACAGAATGCGTTTTTCAGGTTTGAAAGTGCAAAAGTGTTTTTTTTAATGCTGCTTGACAACCCCCGAATCAGCTGTGCCACATCTCCATTCATTCGACTGGACAAAAAAATGCAAATGACGTCAGGTGCTTTTCTGCTCAGAGTAGATTTTTTTTCAACTTCAGGCTTTTAGGCCACGTTTACACGTGGGCAGCTATTTTCATAAACGGACATTTTTAACCTCTCCGGTTTCAAAAATAACATTGTGCACATGTACCCGTGTGTATATGCCATGTAAGAGAATGCCAAACCTGTAGGTGGCGGTGTAAAGAGAAGCTCAAGCCCACGTAAGTCAATCAGAATCTCGGAGGCGCTGGCAGTGACGTGGACTGGTTCTCATTTTCAAAATCTCCACTCTGGCCAGAGTTTTTAGAAAGTTTTGTTTACAGAGGTGAATCCTCCGTTCATGTGTAAACGAAGGGCACAGACGAAGGGAAATTAAGTTTTTAAAAATAACCATGTACGTGTAAATGGGGCCTCAGAGTGCTGCTACAAAAAAAGGCAGGTAAAATGCTTTCTGTCTGATCTGGGCCTTAGGGCAGATTTACTAAGATTCCAAAAAAGCACAAATGTGACTCAAAGTTGCAAATGAAATAACACAGACGCCACCAGGACATTTCTAACAGGAGCTGTGCAAATTAGCGTCTGGTTTAAGACATGCTTTTTTTGTGCGGTAAATCATGGCACACATACCAGTAAATTGATGAGCGCAAACCTTAGTAAGTCACTTTGTGTGATTCATTTAAATACCCTCCCTCAGACACATACATTTTGAGAAACGAGAGAAACTCCTACAAATGCATATGCAATAATGCTGAGTTCCAGCAACACGTTCTCATGAAATGCGTATATATAGCACGTATTGTATTCATCGTGCGATTTATACGGCAAAATGTTTTACGTGCATATGATATGCATCGTCTCCTCATTGGGTAGGTTTAGTGGTGTGAGGTGCGTGCATATAACACATTATAAAGTGCGTTATCATATGCACTCAAACACGGAGAAACACATGTAAAAACTAATTTTCGCATATAAATCGCATGATAAATACAATACGTGCTATAGATATGCATTTGCATGAGATCGGGCTGGTAGGTTTTTGAGCCCGTAAGTTACGACTTCAAACCAGGACGCAAAGTCACCCCAAACTGCCTGAGCACAAAGAATTGCGGTAACTAGATGTAAACAAAGCATGGCGGAACATACAGGGCTTATGCTCATTTAAAGGTGCACTATGCAACTTTCTGTCCACTGGAGGGCGCCTATTCAAAACAAATGCTTAGTTTGATGACGCAAAGTTTGGGACATGTGGTCTTCACCTCACAGCCGGTGGAAAAAAGGACTTGGGCAAAAAAATCCTGTTCATGCATGCGGTTATTAACGTTACTTTAGTATGAAGCAGAGCAGGACCGAGTGTCGTGGAGCTGAGCACAGCTGCTGGAGAGATTGTTACACAAATACCTGTCTTGCGAACACCGGGACTTTTATTATGACGGGACGGGACACATTCGCCGGGCGCCTGCACTGATCTGCTCTTCCGGTTATGATTATGAGGTAATGCAGCTCTGTTTATCATATTAGATACATTTAAGCTTGTTGAAAATTACGTTATGGCGTTACTCCGTGCGTTCACTTGTTCACACTGCTAAGAGTAAAGCGCTCCTGCCCAGTAAAACCCGAAACTGAGGGTAGTGCAGATATGATGCAATTGACAGGCGACTTCCTCAAACGCTATGCTGAAATGTCCCGGTCCTTGGTTAAAATAACAATTTTCTCACAATTTACAAATAGTTGGAAACATTTGGGATATTGTAGGTACTCAACTGAACAAAATATATAACACCGACCTAGTGGTTTTTGGATATTTTACTGCAAAAATACTACATAGTGCACCTTTAATATTTCTATTGCCAAATGTGCTTACTCCTTGGTTAATTGAGGGAAACGGAGGAGAAAAAAAAACACTTTTGTTATGTCAACAAGACCGTGTCCCATTCATCTTATGAATTTGTTGTCATTTGGGGTAGGCCATTTGCATGAATTCCTACGAATTTGGCTACTTATCAAATACATATGATTTAGCAAAAACAAAAAAACAAAAAACAAAAACGTATAAATTCATGAGTGAGGTTGTAAATTAGCCACCTTGTACAAATACGTATGAATTGCCGTGAGGTTGGTTTGGACCTTTATGGACTATTTCTAGTTAAATTGGTGGATAAGGAAGGATTTTCATCTTGGTTTTTATTTTCACTGAATCAAAGTTTTATTACTACATGTTTGCTTTTTATTTTACAGAGTCAAACCAAAATTTATTCAGACACCTTCAACATTTCCTCACATTATCACAGTTTATTCGCAATAGTTTCGAAAACGGTAATAAAATATGACTCATATTAACTCAGAGTTAAACTGTGTCATAACAAATTCCTCTTGATAATGTCAGATAACTTTGATAGAGAGGTACATAATGGATTGCAAACAAATGTTTAAGTACACAATTAGATAATACTAATTTAGGTCAACCAGTAACCAAGCAATGATTCATTTTGTTCAGTCTGTGGTGTAAAAGGTCACATCAAAAAAAAAAAAAAAACACTTAGGCGAAACATGGTCAGATCAATGTGTCTGAATAATTGTGGTCCCAAATTTTACTGCACTGAATAAAAATAAGTTACCTGGTTGCCTTAAATTTTTGAGTTTATTGAAATTAAACATTTTAGTTAATACAATGAACATTTTTTTGAGAATCGACAACCTTTATTCAAATAATACATTTTGTAAGCATATTGGGTAATTGTGTGTTTTATTTGTGATGATGCAGTGAAATAAATTGTGCTATTTTCATGATTTATCACATTTTTATGTGGTTCAGATACAATACAATTTCGAGTTTCTATTTATTAAACCGATTTCCTTCATTGTATAAACTCAACTTTTTTATTTTAATAAACTCTAAATTATAAGGTTGCTTACTTTAAGTTAAACCAACTCAATTTTTTACAGTGCGGTAGTCCACTGTATGAAGGATTTTTGGGTATAATATGCCACAGTTTACTTTATTTTGCTATCCTCGCTTATATAACTAGTGTCCTGCACCCACTAGTAAAAAAATATATATCTGGTATCTGAATAATTTTTGGTTTGACTGCATATTCATTGCAAATTATGCACAATCATTTGGAAAGTGAGTGTAGGAGATAGCGGAGTCGTTCAGACCAAAGTCATTGTGAAAGTCCAGTCGTGGTGTCTGGAATTCAGCTGAGCTTTTGTTTTCATGTGTTTCTCATTTCTTTCACAGTCTATCATCTGGAATCTCTTTTCATTTGTCAGTGAAATATAGCTGGGCGGTGTTGGTCACAGCCTGTTAGTGTGCATGAGGATGAGATGGAGGAGGATATGGACAAATGGATTGCATTTACAATGTGACTGACTGCCCAAAGCATTTTACAGACTGCTTAGCATGAGTAATGGGCATTTTGGGGAAACTATGTAAATCTCGAGTCATCTGCCTCTGGGGCGGACAGATAGTGTGCTGTAGAAAGATTAGAAACGGTGCGGCTTTGCTTTTTTTTTTGCTTTTTAAACCATTTTGTAGGTGACAGTGCAATGGAAATAATTGAAAAAAGGGGGTTTTCAACAGCTTTTTCCAAACAACAATGGATCTTCTGGATAACTAAAGCTGAATTCCGCATATTTCTGTTTCACTAGGAAGCGCCTTTGATTAATTATTGGTTCTGTGCAAGCATTTGTTGTTGGTTTAGCTGGTTTTTACAGCTGCATGTTCCCTCTGGTCACCATCTAGTATTAGTGTCTGAATTCAGATGCCATTTTTGTAGTATATATAAATGCCGTACAATCTGTGAGCGGTAGCGCACCATCTGATGTAAGCACAGGATTGCGTAACAGGATGTAGAATTTTTGTCCATGCAGGGGAACATATTGTTCCAGAGGCCCACAGTGTCCCAAGAATTTCCCAAGAAATTCTCAAGTCCAACCTACATTCCACGCATTTCCATGGAAAATGATTTGTTAGGACCAAATCAAAATGATGGTTAGAGCAAACTGCAGATTTAAGAAGAAATTCCAAGGAAGTAAAAAGCTGTGACAGTAAGAGAGGTAGAGAATTTACCAAGAAGAGTGCATTTAAACACATCCGGGGCTGTTAATTCCAGATCTCTTGTCATATTTTGGTGTCTTTAGATGCTGTCTGTGTATGACAACCCCTCTGGCTAGTTTCTTAAAGCACATATTTGCGGTCGAGCCGTGTTGAAGCTGACTAGATTGTATCATAGTTTGCCTCCGATTGTTTTGCCAAGTTTGTGCAAAAGTCATGTTTTTTAAGCAAAAATCTCACTCGGGGTCTAAAAAAACTTCTAGGATGTTGTAAACAACTCAGCAGTGAATCACTGTGTACTATTGTGCAATGTTTGACTATTCATGTACCTTATGACCTGACTCATTCTTCATGAACAGGTTCTCCTTCATGCCATGATGGCAACATAACACAGCTTTATCCGTAAACAATTAGAGCATTAATAAAATGCTAAAGCATATTTTACACTGCACTAATGAAAACAACATCAAGTACAAAAATAATAGCCTATATTTCATATGTTAGTCTTTGACAAGCTACAATTAAGGTTTTCTGTGTTTTTATATATTTAACCTGGCTTTTGAAGTGTTTATTTTTGGCTGCATGGCCAAAACTGCATTGGATTTAACACCAACGTAGTGTATACTTTGTACGGCCTTTGAAAAAATCTGCATGGTAATGCACTTTATAACTCTGAATGAGAACGTCACAACAGTTCTATAAAAAAATAAAATAAAAAGTTTATTAAATGTGGGTCATGTCAACCCAAACACTGGGTCAACATTGAAATGTATTAATATTCAGTCAAGAAAAGGCTCAACAATAAGCAAAATTACAAACATGACATAGGCTGAAAAGCAAAACTGACTTGGTTTCTAAATATCTCTTGAATTTTGATGGTTTCTTCTTCCAAACAGCCAATAATTCACCACACAAAACATTGTGGTAGACACAAACCATGTTTATCTCCACTGCATGTTTTACCCAGCATAGTTTTGGTTTTTGAGGACGAGGGCATGTCACGTACACAGTATTGCCATGTTGGCATCCGTCCAATTTGCCTTTAGTTTCTGTGACAGATGAATTTTGCCAAAAATTCTGAGTTTGGTTTGAACAAAAGTTATGGGAAGAGTCTTCTCTTTTATTTAAAAGGATTGTGAATTGAGAAATCAACTTTCCCTTGAGGCTTTGACAAATAAAAGGTCAGGGTAATATAAGAATATCCTGTAAGTTTCGGGGCTGAAAACTTCCTTCTTAGTAAAAGAAAAGCTTTTACAGACACAAGGCCCAGGAAACGAGACTCTAAAATCAATGATGCACTGGATAAGAAGGGGGGAAAACACTGCCTGTGTACGCCTGCTTCTGTAGCCCCGCCCACCGACTCGCAAAGCTAAATGAACAATAAATATGCCGAAGATCGCAATATAATCATTTGTAAATAAGACACAGAATTTGCAGACATACTGAGATTAAAACACAATGCTGTGCCTTCTATATTGGATCTGATAGGAAAGGTGCAACACACTTATGTGAGTAAAACATGTTTTTTTAATACGTGACAGTATTGCATTGTTACAGATCGTATTATGTGTCGTGTCTTACAGAACACACGGTAGCAGGCTGTCACAGGCTGGAGAATCATTTATTTGTTGATTCCTTGCGATTCGGGATAGCTATGTGCCTGGGCTATGTGTTTTCCAGACGGGCAACCAAAACGTGAGGACGTCGGGAGGCCGGTGAACTTTTAATGGTGAAATAAAATTAATTTCTTGATCTGTTGTTCACTTTCTTGACTTGATATTTAAAGAGCGCACGTGTGCGGTTCGCGCTTATTTACACTGATCGGGCGGGCCAAGTAATACAAAAATAAATCAATCGCGGGTGGATGAGAGAACTCATTGTGTTTGTTTGATAAATATGTTTTGAGAGCCCTGTCAGAGAATCATTCCGGTTGCCGTTTTCAAAACAATCCCTCCTGTGAACTGACAAGAGAGTTAAAGCTCATTGAATATGCATTAAATATTAAATATATCTTCTCCAATCTTAACCGTGGGCTTTTACTTCCACGTCTTCAGTGCGGCGCGCCCATCAAAACCCAGCATTCAGGAGAGAGCCTCAAAGCCAGTGTAGAAAATAGCCTATTACTTGTTATTGGTTATGACGTTTTTAAATGTAAAAACCATGTGAATGTCATAAGTTGACCTCAGAAAACAGTACAATTTTTTTTAAAGCCAGTTTATGACACCTTTAAAAGTCAAAAAACTATTTATTTAATCATAATGATTACACTTTATTTCGATAGTGCACTTTAGACATTGCAACATGCTAAATAGGGAAGTTAACGATTAATTGTCGATAATGCAGTGCCCTCAGGGCCGGCGCTCCGCACACGCACATCACGCACTGCGCGTAGGGCACCAAGTGCTTGGGGGGGCACCAAAAAATCTGGGTCGTGAAAAAATCATGACAATAGGCTACTAGTATAAATGACAAATAAAATATTTCTAAAAGCATGTTAATATACAAAAGCAATACAAAAGTAATATAGGCCTAGACCAAATTAGTCGAGAAAAAGGTGAATCTCTGTGCCAGTCTCCCTCTGGTGCCCCCCCCCTTCCCCACCTCCCAGTGGTCTGTTCGATTATGCCTCAATCAATGTCAAATTTGGCAGACACCGACCTCAGACATGGCCTCGAAAAGGCACCAAGAGTCGGGGGCGGAAAAAAGAAAAAAGAAGAGACAGCGGGATGATGCTCGCGGGTCGCTTGCAGGTAAGACAATAGCCACGTTTACATGCACGTTTTTGAAGTAAAAAGTGCTGGGACAAACGCTGTTAATATGAGAGGGTGTTGCCAAGCTGTCTGTGGCATTATGCCAACATTATCTTAATAACTTCTAACGAAATAAAAAGTTTACCCCTCAGAAAAATTAACTTTCCTCTCAACATTATAACCTGGTGTGAGCGCGCCGCGGCGCGCACTCTTCAGTGGTGAAGGCGCGCGCTGTGTATCGCGTCATATAAGGACGCACACTCAAAAGTAATCGGGTCAGGTCGTTTACATGGTGAAACTTTTCGTTTGATCAGTTCATGAAAAGGTTTATCCCACCCCTCTCAAACCGATTACAATTTCATTCGGTTTGGGCATTTTTATTCCGATTGAGGTGTTTATATGGAGCATTTAAGTGGTCTGGCTGTCATCAGCATCAATGGGGACGTGGCTCAGAAACTGTCATATGATTAGCTGATAGCTGATTTTGCAGCTAGGAAATGTAGGCGTGTGCCTCTGTAGGGCCTCTGACAACTGATGGTAGTGAAAATGTTTAATATAGTTCTATAGAATAGCAGAATGGTCTCTTTATAGAGATGTAGTCCCTCTGTTGAGTAATTTCTACTGTGCAGTTATGCATGGTTATTTGCAGTTTAAAATGTGCACTTTAAAATTCATACTTCATAAAATTCATACACTTATACTGTTATTTGCACTAAACTTTTTTTGCACTTTTAACTTTGTGTTTACATTGTTCAGTTCCAATTATTCATTTGCAGCAGTTATTTTGGAAGTAAAGAGAACCTAACTAAGAAATTCTGAATGGTAGTTATTTCTTTGGTTGGTTGGTTGGTTGGTTGGGGGGTGGGGTGGGGTGGGGGGGGGGGGGGGGGCACCGCCAAGCATTTGTGCTTAGGGCACCCAAATGGCTAGCGCCGGCCCTGAGTGCCCTCCACAGTTATTGGCACCCCTGTTTAAGATGTGGTCGTGGACTTTTAAAAATTCTCCTTTTTTTTAAACAACATAGAACTCAAATGCAAAAAAAGAGAAAAATTCAACCTTTTATTTACATTTTTTTCTCAGTCGCTTTGGTACATTTCTTGAATCAAACTCACAATTTGCTAAATAGTAAGTGCATTTCTCAAAACAATTTGTACAAATAGCAAAACACAATATGGATAACCTGCAAAAGCCACTCTCATACTCAAAATCCTTAGTTCATCTTTCAAAAGTAAATATCTGCGTCAATGAACAAGTCCTTGTGTACGGATGAGACAGTCAAATTGTTTAGTCATGTTGTCAATATAACAGTTTACTCTGGAGGGATGTTCTGATGGAAACTATGGCTAAAGTTTTGATGACAATTACTGTCAATTGTAAATTACATCTTAGTGTATGTGTGAGTGTAATTGCAAGAGAATGGAAAAGATTCAAATTTACACTCTTACTGTTAGCACTGTATTTTATTGACGGAACATGTCATTGAGATACATAAATGTAAAGACATCACTGAATAGCTCACACACAACAAAAACCTAAAGAAGAAATGTGAACAGGAAAAACTGTTCATGCGGTGCTGTAGAAATATGTATGTATGTATGTATGTATGTATGTATGTATGTATGTATGTATGTATGTATGTATGTATGTATGTATGTGTGTATATATATATATATATATATATATATATATATATATATATATATATGTATATGTATATGTATATATATGTATATGTATGTATGTATGTATGTATGTATGTATGTATGTATGTATGTGTGTATATATATATATATATATACGTGCTGGAAATATAGAAATATGCTTGACATATTATATTATGATAACTTGTTCAATCATTTTGCATGTAAAGACTTATGCTATGAGCTTGTGCCTAAATGTTGTGGGGGGTGAGACTATTCAACAGAGACCTAATATAATACATTTTGATCAACATGACAGAAGCAAAGGATAATGTAGGAAACAACAGAGAATTGTACATTATCATTTGCATGGATGTACCAAAGCATTTGCAACTTGTTCAAAGAAATGTGAAACTGCTTTTTTTGATGTGCACAAGTGACACACTGATGTGAGAATTGAACAGGTAGTTTTGAGAATTTCACTTCTGATCTGAGAAATGTACCAAAGCGACTGAGAAAAACTGTAAGTATATTACTTTGGTGGTAAAAAAAATTACACATTTAGAAAACAAAAAAACCTTGAAATCACGTGTCCCACAATTATTGGCACCCCTGTTAATACTTTGTACAACCCCCTTTTGCCAACAAGAGATCACTTAATCTTCTCCTATAACATTTCACAAGATTGGAGAACACAGAGACAGGGATCTTTGACCATTCTTTTTTACACAATCTTTCTAGATCATCCAGTGTCCTGGGTCCTCCCTTATGCACTCTCTTCTTTAGCTCGCCCCACAGGTTTTCGATTGGGTTGAGGTCTGGGGAATGAGATGGCCATGGGAGGGCCTTGAGTTTGTGCCTGCTGAACCATTTTTGTGTAGACTTTGCCACATGTTTTGGATCATTATCCTGGTGATGACGACCCATCTTCAGCTTTCTGGCAGAGGCCATCAGGTTTTTATTTAAAATGTCCTGGTAGTTCAAATCATTCATAATGCCATGCACCCTAACAAGGTTCCCAGGGCCTTTGGAAGAGAAACAGGCCCACAGCATCACAGATCCTCCACCATACTTCACGGTGGGCATGAGGTGCTTTTCGGCATACTCATCTTTTGTTTTACGCCTGACCCACTTAGAAGGTCTGTTGCCAAGAGCTCAATCTTAGTCTCATCTGACCAAAGCACACGATCCCAGTTGAAGTCCCAGTACCGCTTAGCAAACTCCAGACGTTTACGCTTGTGAGTGTTAGTGAGAAAAGGCTTTTTCCTTACATGCCTCCCAAACAGCTTGTTGGCATGTAGAGAGCATCTGATGGTTGTTTTGGAGACTGTGACCCCAAGATGCCACTCTATGATGAAATTCTGTGACAGTGAGCTTAGGACATTTTTTTACTTCTCTTACCATCCTCCTCACTGTGCATTGTGGCAAGATAAACTTGGGACCTCTTCCAGCCTTGTTTGTCACTGTTTAGTTTTTAAACTTCTTAATGATTCCTCTGACTATAGATACGGGGAAGTTAAGGCGAGTGGCTATTTTCTTGTAGCCATTGCCTGACTTATGAAGGTCGACACACATCTGCCTTACTTGAATCGTGTGTTCTCTTGTTTTTGCCGTATTGGAGAATTAGGCCTCTGTGTCACATCATATTTATACCCCAGGGAAACAGGAAGTCATGAATTACTAATTAAAAGTTCCTATATACCCTGGCCAACTTTACCAACTACAGAAAAATATATTAAAAAAATAAATAAATTAATTTTTCAGAGGAATTGTTATGGGTGCCAATAATTGTGGGACACATGATTTACATTTTTATTTTCTTCTAAATTTGTGATTATTATTATTTTTTTTTACTACCAAAGTAATGTACTTAAATAAAAGGTTTGATTTTTTTAATTTTTTTATTTAGGGTTAGTTGACCCAAAAAGGAAAATTCTCTCTTAAATTACTTATCCTAATGTCGTTCTACACCCGAAATGACCCCGTTCATCTTCGGAAAACAAATGAAGATATTTTTGTTGAAATCCGATGGCTCAGAAAGGCCTTCAATGACACCAATGTAATTTCCTCTCTCAAGACCCATAAAGGCACTACAGACGTCGTTACCGTAAGTCCATCTCACTACAATGATTCTACAACTATTTTATGAAGCGACAAGAATAGTTTTTGTACGCAAAAGAAAACCTAAATAACGATTTATATAGTGATGGGTCGAATTCAAAACAAAGTTTCGACCGGTTATGAATCAGCGAATCGATTCATGATTCGGAACGAGTGTCAAACTGCTGAAATCACGTGATATTGGCAATCCGAAACATGAAACGATTCGCTGATTCATAACCGTTCGAATCTTTGTTTTGAAATCGGCCCATCACTATCATTTAGTTTTTTTTGCGCACAAAAACTATTCTCGCTGCTTCATAAAATTATTGTAGAATCATAATCGATTAAAATATTAAGTCATTTAATTTTTACATTTTATTATTTATTTTTATTTTAATCCATTATTTTAAACAATGTTATTACACATTCCTTACAACTATGTGTAACATAAAGCCTATGAAAACAAATGTAGTGAATGCATCTATGTAGGCCATGCTGTGCATTATACATGAAGCATTATTATATGACAATTATATATACAAATTATAATTATATAAGCTGCTTTATATTATTTCTATTTTGAATTGTTTTTGGCAATACTCAGACAAAAAAAAAGAAACAAGCCTGCAAATAGTTTTTGGCTTGGATCAGTTGAAAACCACAGATTTACATATGATGAACGTTTTAAAAATGTCATTTAATTTGATCAGGTTAAACATTTAAATATAAAAAATGTATAAAGCTGGATAAATGTATATTCTTTTTGTAAACATGCATTATTTACTTGCTCAGCAACATGGTTTTGCTTTGGAATCCTTTATTTAGTTCGCTTTGTTTTCTGTGTTGGTGTGTTTTTATGTTATTATTTTACTATGACCACAGCCGATTGTTCAGCGTCGTCATGGAGACAGTACTGACTATATCCTGTTTCTCAGCATTCCTCCGTGATCCAGTTTAGTGCTCATCTGTCATGCTGCAGACAAAAGGAAAATGGTGGCGAAACAAACCACATGAGTGGATTACTTTTTTTTCTTCTTTTTCTTTTAGCATTAACAAGATTTTTCAAAGATTTCACTGTCTCAGTATCGGCTGAGACTGCAAAAAAAGGGACTGAAAACACGATTAATGTTTTCTTATCTAATCCAGACTGTATAAATCAAAACATAAAACGAACACTGTGAGGAAAATAAACAGGTAGATGTTTGGAAATGTTCTCTGTTTATTGGGTGAGTTGTAAGTCTATATCTGTCAGCATGCGCTGAATATGCCAAACCACAATGACACACAGTCACATGAGGCGAATGAGGAAGCACAGGCCGCAGTTAGTCACACTTCATCCGTGCTTCACGCTCGCTTTATATCTTCTCATCCATGGTACACATCAGATCTAAGACGCTTTTTTTGCGATATACTTTATTATTTTGCTTGCTCATTTATCAGTGGTCCCTATTAAACCCAGTGCCAATGGTACAAAAGCTTTTCAGTTTAGCCTGCGGTCAATCACATATCTGAGGAAATGGTTTTCCAGTAATGTGACTGTGCACATGATGACTGGGATCTTCTGCCAATATTGGATTTTTTTTTTTTTTTGCTTGATAAGGCTGTGGTCAAAGGTACTACAAATATTTGCACAGTCATACTTTTGAAGGCAATACCAATGTGACATGAATGATAAAAATACTTAATACTATATGTCAGGAAGTTTAATACTTAGAATATTTTAATACCTCGTCAACTTGGCAAAAAATTGTTACACTCCGATTAAAATTCTGCCATTATTTATTCACCTTTCAAAGTATTCATATATATATATGAATACTTTGATTTTTTTTTTTTTTCTGCAAAATTCTAAAGTAGAAAAATCTTGCATCTTTGGGATAAGTGACCACATTGGTTAAGCTTTAGAAAGACAAAAAGAGATGGGTGACAGACAGACAGACAGACAGACAGACAGACAGACAGACAGACAGACAGATAGATAGATAGATAGATAGATAGATAGATAGATAGATAGATAGATAGATAGATAGATAGATAGATAGAGAAGACAGACAGACAGACAGACAGACAGACAGACAGACAGACAGACAGACAGACAGACAGACAGACAGACAGATAGATAGATAGATAGATAGATAGATAGATAGATAGATAGATAGATAGATAGATAGATAGATAGATAGATAGAGAAGACAGACAGACAGACAGACAGACAGACAGACAGACAGACAGACAGACAGACAGACAGATAGATAGATAGATAGATAGATAGATAGATAGATAGATAGATAGATAGATAGATAGACAGACAGACAGACAGACAGACAGACAGACAGACAGACAGACAGACAGACAGACAGACAGACAGACAGACAGACAGATAGATAGATAGATAGATAGATAGAGAAGACAGACAGACAGACAGACAGACAGACAGACAGACAGATAGATAGATAGATAGATAGATAGATAGATAGATAGATAGATAGATAGATAGATAGATAGATAGATAGATAGATAGATAGATAGATAGATAGAGAAGACAGACAGACAGACAGACAGACAGACAGACAGACAGACAGACAGACAGACAGACAGACAGACAGACAGACAGACAGACAGACAGACAGATAGATAGATAGATAGATAGATAGACAGACAGACAGACAGACAGACAGACAGACAGACAGACAGACAGATAGAGAAGACAGACAGACAGACAGACAGACAGACAGACAGACAGACAGACAGACAGACAGACAGACAGACAGACAGATAGATAGATAGATAGAGAAGATAGACAGACAGACAGATAGATAGACAGACAGACAGACAGACAGACAGACAGACAGACAGACAGACAGACAGACAGACAGACAGATAGACAGATAGATAGATAGATAGATAGATAGATAGATAGATAGATAGATAGATAGATAGATAGATAGATAGATAGATAGATAGATAGATAGATAGATTTACACATGAATGACAATGGCTTCATTAACGTCACAATTTACAAATAAACAGTTCAGAGGGGAGGATGACTGGAGGAGGGCTAAATGTCACCACAAAACTGACAAACTGTCTATTATATAAACATGTCCTCGTTTTAAACCACGGTTCCTCATTGTTGCGTATTATTTGTATATTTTCCATAGCAACACTTTTGACTTAAATACCAACATGTATGTTTGCCTTTCCTACATGTCCAAAGCCTGTTGCCACATTCATTTGCCCTAATTACGCATTACATTGAAATAATAATGCGTAATATTTTTTAAATGATTTGTATGCTTTGTCACTACTATCTTTTGACCCCTTTTTTTCGGGGAGTGAAATGGGAGTGTTATTGTATTGCAGCTAAAGTTCACTGTCATGTCTGAGTCACAAGATTATTGAACTGCACTTTTGTCAGAGACGCATGTTGAAGGTGGTCAAATCTGGCAACGGCCCGTCGTAAATGTAAGGTTTTAAAACAGGAAGTGAGAGAAGTTATGATTTAAGGCCTTACAAAACATTTCTAAAACATTCTCAACTTTCTCCTGAATCAGCTTTAAAACAGCTGATGTTGAAGTAGCTCTACCACTTTACATTCGTGTCAGCATTAAAGCTATTTTTAAAATGTATAGATATGGGAACTGTATTACTTACCAATGACTAATATTTAATAACAATATCAAGCAAAAACAGCTTAAAAGATCTTCAATTCAGGCACGTAGCCTTTCATGGAAAAAATGTGAATACCCACAGAAGACTGAAAGGGAGAGTTGTATATAAAACATGATTTTTTTGATGCTTTGATTTTACTCCTACATTAAAATGGAAACAATGGTGCTGTTGTTACTTACTTAAATACAAATACATGTATCAATGTGTATGTCAAGAAAAGGTTCTATATAGAATCTTATAGGGGTCCGAAGTGCTTAATATAGAACCCTTTAGGGATTCCCATAATGGGATTATTTTTAATTAATTCATTTGGTTTAATTAATTTTTAATTTAAATAAATGGTAAGACTTAAAACGCGTGTAACCATGATTTATTATGCAATCATTTGAGACATTTCTCCTTTATAAAGAAGATTTTTGCCATGAAGGGTTCTTTAAAATGGAGTCAAGAAACCCTAGGGTTCTATAGAAGTCCACTCAACCTTGTAGCAAAATAATCATTTTAAGTCACGGGTGGCCTTTGTACTATGTACAAATATCGAAAATACTGCATGAATTTCTTAAAATAGCTCAATAAAAACAGGAAGTGTATTTGCGTAGAGCTTGTTACCTCAGAGAAAAAAAGTACCCCGCTGTACAAATCTAATTTTAATTTTGCACTCACAATAAAATGTAGAAAGCAGAGGAAAGACACAGTCAAACGTCAACCGAAAGTATATCGTAATATATGATCTTCTGAAGGTGGACTTTGTACAAGGCCATGACTCAGTTTATCTGCTCAAGGTCTGGCTGTCTAAAGACATGTCTAGGGTTGTTAACCATTCAAAAGATTTAAAGGGACAGTTCATCCAAAATATAAAAGTAGGTGGAGGAGTTTTTTAAGGGCCCTGTTTTAGCGATCTGAGCACATGGTCTGAAGTGCATGGCGCAGGTGTACTTAGGGCATTATTTAGGGCATATTTTGTTCTGAATTAATAGACTGGAAATATTCCGTTTTTGAAAATACAGATTCAAGATTTCAGATGAAGAAGAAATTCAGATCATCAAATTCAATATTCTAAAATTCAAACCGCAGAAATTCAGATCTTACAGAAAGTAGGCCAGAGGTCCTCATCAGGGAAGAGTAAATGATGTCAGAAAAGTTGAACGGAGCATCATCTGATCATTTCTTTTCCATTTTGTAATGGAATAAAGATAAAAGATCAAACGGCCTTTCTATACTTTTTGTTTTGTTTTTATACTTAATGCACGGAAAATGAGATTTCAGCTAGATTTAAAATTTTCTGTGTGGTTGTCATGAGTTAACTCGCAATTAATCGCAATTTAATCGCTGATTTTTATATGTTGTAAATGTATCTTAAATTAAGTTTGAATTATGTTCTTTATACTCTAATCAACATGGGTATATGGACAAATATGTATGCTTTATGCAAATGTAGTGCCGTTAAAATGAATTTGCATATATATATATATATATATATATATATATATATATATATATATATATATATATATATATATATATATATATATATATATATATATATATATATATATATATATATATATATATATATATATATTTAGACCAGTTAACAACATAGTGTTTGCTATCAGGATATGGGGAGATTTTCAACCAGCATAACCATTTTTCATTGAAGAGAATAACCTATTGCACCTTTAATGATTGATTTATCCATGTTTTAATATGCCTCTGGTCATAGAGATTTTCAGATGGATGCAGGGGCTTTTTAGGTCGGCTAGAATTTGTGATCCCTGATCCAGTTCATTTGCTGGCTTCTATGGCTGCAATATACTGTGCTACTCACCAGTTGGTAACCTGTGGTGTCGAAATACTATTGGGTAAATGGGCAGTGGGCGAGACCACACAGACAAAAACAAATACACTGGCTATAGCATTGTTTTTCAGAGAACTAAGCATGTTTCTGAAATAACTGCGAACATATCATGGTATTTCTTTATACTTTACTATAGTGTAAAACAAAAACAAACAAACAAAAAAAAAACACCATAAAGCACCTTAAATTTAGCACAAAACAATTGCTGTGTGTTTGTTTGTGTGTGTGTTGTATTCTTGTCACATAAGATTTCAGTCACTATCTATGCTACCATCCACCTATTTTATGTGCATTTTGGGATATCACTTAAAGGGATAGTTCCCTTTGAATTTAAATTTTGATATGTTTTAGCTTACCTCATGGGCATCCGAGATGTAGGAGTATTTGTTTCCCCAGTAGTTTCAATTTTGATCATTTTAGGTCAAACCGTTCTTGTCTGTGCCTTACATAATGCAGGTCTATGGTCACCACCTCAGAGCATACACAGAGAAGTCCAAATTAAACAATCCCCCATCGTAAGAACACGCTGATGGCCTAAGACACGAAATGAGCGGTTTGTGTGAGAAAACGAACAGTATTTATATTGTTTTTACCTCTTGTACACCACTACGTCCGACTGATCTGAGGGCGCGCGTGCGTGTTTCATGTTGTGACATTCGCGCGTTCTGTCTGCGCAAGCACGGAAAGCGCCGGAAGTGGATCTCTCGCGCGTGTACGTCTCTCATTGTTTACACAGAAATTTGGGAAGTGTTACCTTTCACTGTGAAGATCTAAACATATTTAGACGTACAGGACATCGCAATGGAAGATTTCGATATATTAACAGACAACATTTAACAGACAACAGACAACCATATTTATTTGAACCAGAATACACTGATCAAGAACTCAGAGCGATGGTGGAAGCATCCACTGCATCAGCACGTCTTCAAGCCTCAGAGATCTCTTCAAAATTGGTGGTGTTCTTGTAGCTAGTGTTGTGAGATGCCAACAGAAGTGGAGAGCATATGTTGTCACGAATGGAACATAGCAATGCCACAACTACAAGACGATGAGGACATTGACAGTATCGCATCACACACCTGCCTGACTGAAGATGCTGAGTTTTCTCCGCTGTTGTGTCGCAGCACGTTTTGCATGTTGTGTTTAGTTTGCCACGTATAAACTGGAGGCGACGTCCAAGGCCAGAGGGACCCAATGGCACGCTGTCAATAGAGTGAGTAATGTGTTGTATTTTTTATTATTATTGCAATGATTATAGGTAGGTATGTCAGTACTATGCGATCCACTCCTTGCTTTGTAAAATCATCAGGGGAAAAATTATCACTGCAGACCCTCCACAACTTTAGTTCGTTTATGGGTGTGTTGATATCCAGCTGAAGAGCAATCAACCATAACTCCAAGAGACCACGCTCATAAATTGGGAATTTGTGAAAACTCACCACTCCCGGATGAGTTCGCGCAAGCATAAGTAATTGTTTTCTTTTACGTTGGTTTAAACATCCAGGATAAGCGCAAATTAGTACCATTTCTATTAGCCGTTTCACCTATAATCTCTGTTTTGTGTAAACAATGAGAGACGTACACGCGCGAAAGATCCACTTCCGGCGCTTTCCGCGCTTGCGCAGACAGAACGCGCGAATGTCACAACATGAAACACGCACGCGCGCCCTCGGATCATTCGGACGTAGTGGTGTACAAGAGGTTAAAACGATATAAATACTGTTCGTTTTCTCACACAAACCGCTCGTTTCGTGTCTTAGGCCATCAGCGTGTACTTACGATGGGGGATTGTTTAATTTGGACTTCTCTGTGTATGCTCTGAGGTGGTGACCATAGACCTGCATTATGTGAGGCACAGACAAGAACGGTTTGACCTAAAATGATCAAAATTGAAACTACTGGGGAAACAAATACTCCTACATCTCGGATGCCCATGAGGTAAGCTAAAGCATATCAAAATTTAATTTCAAAGTGAACTATCCCTTTAAAACGCTAAATGGAAATGCTGAATGCGCATTCTAGAAACGTGCACAAAATACCCTATGTGCTAAATTGCAACAGAAATATGTCAAGTAAGAAGATGTGTATTGAAAATATTTACCACATAAATCCTTAAATGTGCAGGGGATGTGATTAATAGCTGGAATCATCATAATGGCTTGGTTGTAAAATTGTAACTGTTTTAGCATGGGGGTTGAAGTTAGCATACAAAGCATCAAATTAAACTAGAAAAAAGGCTATTTAGAAATTTAGATTATGCAAGTCAAATCTAAAATACACTGGCTCTCCATTTCTTCCGATCGAGGGCATTCATCGGGGGCGACCTTGTCATATTTCAAGTCTTCCTTTATCCGATCCATCTATCTCTTCCTCGATCCTGACTACGTGGCCATACTCCCATGGTCTTTCTGACGTCCTCATCCGTTACTCGGTCCCATCAGGTTAGCCCTAGTGTCCACCTGAGCATCCGCATCTACATTACATGAAGTTCGTAGCTGTTGGTCGCAGGCCAACACTCTGCTCCATATAAGGCGACTGGACGGACAACTGTTTTGTAGATCTTTAGGATTTTGGGCATGCGTTTATCGCAGAGAATTTTCTAGACTGATATGGCTAGGAACTATACTCTCATTCCTGCATAATAATCAAGGAACTTTGTGCCTCTTTACCCATGGTACGGCAGCAAAGTTCACTGATTATTATGCAGGAACGAGAGTATAGTTCCTAGCCATATTGGTCTAGAAAATCACATTTTTTCATTTTCCGTCTGTCTTTAGTACACAATGTAACTACACATATCACAACATGTAAATATGAAAATGTTGGCGTTATTTTGTCACTTATTGGAGCAGTAGGCTAGATGGTGCCGTTTACGTCAAGTCTTTGTGCTAAGCTTGGAGATACGACATGCATGGAGATAAAAATATTATGTATGGACTTATCTAACTCTGGGGGACACTGTGAATAAACTAAAGCCCCAACAATTCGGTGTGTTGCTTTAAAGACTGTGAAGCTTTGGAGGTGTTTGAGAACTTTTTCCTTGCCAAACACAGAATTTTCCGTTATTTGTGAGAAAACGCTTCAAAACGGAAATTTTCCAGGTTTCCACTGTCAGACGCTAGGGGGCGATAATACACATCTCCTAAATGAGTACTGAATCTCCTGATCAAAACACAAGCAAGACACAGTAAAACGAGCAATCGTATGTAATCATATGCATATGAAAAATAACTTGATCATCATCATTAAACAGCATATGAATCAAAACTGCCGAACATTAGTGAATGAAATGTGGACCCAGGACGAGCTACAGGACTGTGTAAGCATTAGGGGTGTTGATGAACTCAATCTTCCCCATCTGTGTTTGATTATCGCTCTGAATCTGATCTGGATACAGTCTTTCACAAAAATGTGATTTTCTCAGCTTTTTGTTCAAAATGTTGCTTTAAAAAAAAAGAGAAACTTACCCATATTCAAGTGTTGATAAAACAGGAATGCAAGAAGCTATAATAATAATAAAAAAAATTAAAAAAAAAGAAGAAGAGGGTGAGCTCTTTCTTTCGATATATTTCATGCTCAGATATTCATAAAAATTCTATTCTATGGGCTATTCTATGGGCTATTACATTTTGGTGAAAATAGTCAAAAACCCTGATGGTGGCTGGCAACTAAATTTTTTTTTTTTTTAAATGCTGGTGGGCTCAATCTTCTCCATCTGTTTTGATCGTCATTCTTAATCCGATCGGGAGATCTTTGACAAAAATATGATTTTTCTCAGTTTTTTACTTAAAATTATGTTTTTTTTTTTTTATGAAACTTACCCACATTCTAGTGTTGATTAAAAAAATTACATAAAGCTAGAATATAATGTTTTTTAAAATAGAAAGAGTTAAAGTACAGTTAAGCGTATATTTCAAGTATATATTTTATATAAATAGGAACAATAGCATACTTAAAGTGCAAAAATAATAGCACACTAAAAGTATGAGAACTTAATATACTTTAATTAAGTATATACTTTAAAATGTACTTTCATAAACTAAACAAAGTATTTAACTAGTAAACTGTAAGTATTCCTCTAAGTTTACTTGTAGTATAGTTGCAGTACAAACGGAAAACTTGTAAACTAGTTGTGTACTCAAAGTTTACCAGTGTTACACTTAAATAAGAAGTATACTTTTATATACTAAAAAGTGGTCCAGTTTAGTCCCAAGTAGTAGGAACAGTACTTTTACATTACTAAAAAAAATACTTGAACTTTACTTAAGTATACTTAATAAAATGAACTTGAAGTATACTTTTTTTTTTGTAAGGGTACGTCAGTTTTCAGTGGTATCTTTTCATCTCCTGCCCATATTATTTCATCATGCCATCGGAATGTTTGTGCGAATCATAAGTTGAAGCGTTTTAATAACAACACCTTTTAAAAGACCTGCATAATCTTAGCATGGCTGGTCAGAGTGTTTGTTCCTGTGGAAACCGGTGTCTCATTCATAGCTGTGTTATGCTGAGCTCTTGACCCACCCACGTCATGGTCTCTCCGCTCACAGTGGTGTGAAGATCACGCTGCAGACAAAGCGCTGACCACAGCATCCTGCGCCCATTGTTGTGTGCTGGCGGCAGAGTGTGTGAGCCGCGCAGAGGAGGGACTGCAGCGTCTCAAGGTCTGAAAATAACTCTGTGGGTGCACTGCTTTTCCCTTGACCAAACATTCAACGACCTTCCAGATGACATCACAAGGTTTATATTGCAGGTTGAAGTTATTGAATATTTCCCCGACCTGTCTTATAATAAGCAGGCCTTAAAGGGATCAGCAATACACACTGCAAAAAATGCTCTTCTTATTTAGTATTTTTTTCTTGTTTCCAGTCCAAATATTAAAAAAAATCTTAAATCAAGATGCATTAACTAGATAAGTAAAATGACATAAGATATTTTTTTCTTGTTTTCTGGGGAAAAATATCAAAATGAAGTGAATTTTTGCTTTAAACGTTAAAAAAATATGAAAGACGGAAAAAAGTAGTTTTACTTGTATAGTAGCCTATATGAATCTTGATTTAAAGCAGCACTAGGTAACTTTTCAACCTTCATAATATATTTTTAAGACTCTTGTGATGATACATCGACTTACAATAGGTTGAATGACACGTCTGCCATAGTCTGACGGGGTCTGTATCGTTTTTAATCGTACTTTTAAACTTTGGGTTTCGGGTAGTAACCCGAGAACAAAAAGAACTACAAAATTCGACTGCTTTACGGCATATACGTCACTTCCACCACCACCCACACTTCCTTAAATTCAGACATGCAAGCCCAACTTTGTTCGTCGGATAATATAGTCATGTCAGAAGCAGCAGAGACAAATAAGAAAGAAAAGGTTTTGTTGGAGGAAAGCAATAAGAGGAAACGAAAAAGTGATGGGATTAAAGGCAGGACGAGGATCAACATGTGACCAGCGTTTGCTCGTTGGCGTGAGCTGAAGGAGGCGTGCCCGACCGATGCAGTCCTGCTTGTTACGGTGATTACCTACCACTCAAACATTGAACTGAAGTATCATATAGATTCTGTCAAACGCTAACCAATAGACTACTATAATAACGCTGGCTTGTAGACGTGAGCATCGTGATGGCTTTTGAAAAAAATAAAACCCATGAAATTATATTCATATGACATGCTGAAACATATGCCACTGACTGTAACGTTACCTGGGATGAAGACATTTCACACGCGACGCCAGAAGAACACCTGCATGTGAACTCCTCCTGCAGTGTTCAGGGGAACTGTAAGTGCTGCACCAACCCGCGGGGCCACTTTTATGAAGTTATTTGGCCCGCCCCGCACCACTGTATATATTTTTACAACCCGCCCCGCACCCGCGACCATTAAATAGACATACGGGGTCCGCGGGTTATGAGACGACCCGCGCGATGGTATCCCCTGTTGTAGGATGACAGCTTACGACAGTAGTTGAGGACATTATTTTTTCCCAACTGTAGGGGGACCCCGAGAGCAAAAGTTGCCAAGTGCTGCTTTAAGAATTTTTTGATATTTAGACTAGAAACAAGACAAAAATACTTAGTAAGAAGAGCTTTTTTTTTTTGCAGTGCACATGTTAGTATTACATATGGGGTATGAATGTGTTTATTTACAGTAAATTTGAGTGTGTTACTCCTTCCACAGTGCGTGTGCTACGAAGCCACACAGAACACCCTATCAACCACTTAATAACATGCTAAAAACACTCTAAACACAGCATTTTAGTAATCATGAACACACTATTATCAACTTTGACAGTGCTTATATATGGGAGTGCGAAAGATGTATGGTTATGGAAACACAATGGGGAACATTCTATGGTCAGGTACTGGAATTTATACTGAATTTACCAAACCCATAGTATTATGAAATGTTCATGATTAAATAAACTTTCCTTGCACAATCTCACTAGTTAAATAACATTTTTTTTCTGCTAACTATGTACAAAACTGTATGAATCATAGGATCATTTTTTTTTCTTTCTGCAAGTCGTCATAACTTCCATCGCATGCCAAATTATGTATTATGTTTTTTAATAACAGTCTGTGTTGGAAATTACATCACCACATGACTAAAAATGGGTAACACCTTTACATACAACATCTATGCATGAGTTATTTTGCAGCCTCAATTATATCTAAATCATCTTTGCTGGTCAAGGAAGTATGTGTATTTGAAATTAATCATTCCAATGTTCACCAAATATTTTGTCCAGAGTAAAAAAAAAAGGAAATGTGAAACTTTCTCTGGAAAGAAATACAGAGAACAGGAACTATTGTGACATTTTTCCTTCTTCCCTTGTCCAAGTTAAAATATCAATCACTGGTTAAAAGGTATATTCAGTTAACATTCCCTCACTAAAAATGAGCTTTTGAAAACATAATGTCCTCTCACAAAGACTCCAGTTTTTTCAGTAGCATAATAAGCAAAAGCTATTTTAATTAAAATGGAGCATGACCAACTGTATATTACTGACTTTGTCTCAGTGGTTCCCAAACTGGCGTGGCAAGTCTAAAAGATAGGAGTCAGAAGATAATTATGCAAATGAAATCTCTTCAGGGTGATACAAGACCCCACTGTGTAATTATCCTGCATATTATCCAGCTACTTGCCACATGAGTGAACACAAAATATTAATTTGACATATTTATCACCTCAAAATGAAAAGTTGTAGCATTTGTTGTTGTGCAATAACAGACCACTAGATGGCATGATTAAAGAATCAGAATTCAGTAATGCAGGAAGCTGTGTAAAAATCTAAAAGAATAATGCATTGTTCTGCACAAAGCGTAAGATTTGTGTGGGTAAACCTCACTCCCATGGCCTCAAGAGGCACACTAGGGACTAACACTAGAGGCTACGGCCTTTAGCGTCTTTATAAGTGCGCCGGTGACGACCGTTTGAATCCTGCTCGGAGTGGGTGGAGGAGAACCAGATGGGTTACATTTTGTGCTGTGACCCGTATGGGAGTGAGGTTTAGGGAGGTTAGTGTAATGTAGGCAAAGTAGTAAGAGCTGTGTGTAAACCATAGACTAGGGGTTTTTCAAACTGGGGTCCGGGGACCCCCAGAAGGTTTTAAGGGGTCCCCAGAAAATTTCAGATAATAAAATGAATGCAAATATGGATTGTCTACCGAACATTCTGGTTTACTTCTAAATGTTTCTCTCCTTTCGTGCCGTAAATATACTTTACAGAATTGTATGTGTTTGGTCTGTATCTTTCTAGTGAGTTTTTCTCACTATAGTCCCCTTTATCTCGCTCACTGGGGTTGTATAAGGCAGTATTCTTAACGCAGTGCGTTAGCTGCTTACATACATTTTATTGTGAAAGTTTCTTATACAAATCATTTTTAATTGAAAATGTTCTTCTTCAGGTTATACATTCATCATTGTTCATAGCCAATTTAAGTTTGGAAGCAATATATTAACTTGTAGCTATTTTTCACATTTACTGTTTATCTAACAGTTTAAAGTTTTTTTTATTTTTTTTCATAACATATATATAGATGGATTTTAGGAAGGGGTGTCCCTCATTATGGGTTCATCATATTTGGGGGTCCTTTGCATCATAAAGATTGAAAAACCCTGCCATAGACTAAAAAAAATGGACATAATGTCCGTGACGTCACCCATAGGATTCCAATAAGCCATTCTGAAGCGTAAAGTAGAGACGAGCTGACCATTGGCATCTTGGCAGCACGTCATTGCGTGTCACGCCCGGATAACAGAAAATGGGCATAGAGGAGGGACGTGGGCGGAGCTTAGGTGACGCTGTGAGTATAGACGGCGGATAAATGGCTATCCACCTGTCACTCAAAGTAACCACACCCTTAATTATGCAGAACTTCAAGGCTTTATATAATGTAAACGAATGGGAATTTTAACATAAGGGTCAATGAGATTTAATGAGTCCCTAGTGGCCAGTCAATGAATTGCAGTTTAAATTACTTCCGTATTGGCTTCAAGAGAGAACGCGGGAGGTTGCTGCTTGGTGTATACCTCACTCCCCTGGACTCAAGAGTCACACTGGCAACTAATGCTAAAGGGACTACCGTCTTTAGCATCCTTCTAAGTGCGCCTCACATGTCTGAGATGCCAGTTCAAATCCCGCTTGGAGTGGGCCGATTACAACGGTTACAAATGGACAAGTTTGCAAAATGACTGCTAATGCCAGGTAAACCTAAAGCACACAAATATCAAAATACCTTGTCTAGAACCTATTATAATCAGATGCGGTCTACTGGTGCGGCACAATACGACAAGTCAAAAAGACAACAGATAAATGACGGGGCATCATTTAACTGTTGTATTTCGCTGTGGCGTAATGCTGCCTCCATGCCACTAGATGTCCGTATAAGATGTGTATTTTTCAGCTGCGCAAAAACATTACTAAGTGCGACTCCGAAGTGCAGCACATGTTAAATTGTCCATTTTACTACAAGACAGCGGATCATTTTAACCAGCTGAGCAGGTGAAAGTCATTTTGAGGCGGAGGGGTAATGGAGAGCAATGAGTTGAATGAGGGATCAGTTATTCTGGGCCCATTTCTCTTCCTGCTCCCATGTTTGGTGAGAACGCCTTTACCTCAGGCCTCAGCAATGTCTCTGTACAATTGGGTTGTTTAAACAGGCACATTCATAAGCTTGCCAGCACAAGACACACATTTCAAACAAATAAGTCAATGACAGCATGTTTGAACTGCCGTTCCATATGCAGTTTCTTCCAAGCCAATGCCTTTCTTCATCTTTTACATTGCCATTGAAAATGAGATTAGACCTTGAAACACACATGAATGGTTTATTAAAATACAGATTTTTATAAACAGATCGTGACAGAGCTTGAATGTTTTTACAAGAAATGAATGTGAAACGAATGCATTGTGGGAGTTCTATTTGTTTAATATAAAGCTCTCATTTAGAGAAAAGATCTTTTGTGCCAGTTTTCCTTGTGTTCCTTCACTGGCGGGGGATTGTGCGGTTGGAAACTGCAGCTTTGGTCTACGGCCCACATTCCCACATGTGCAGGAATCCCACTATTCCGCCCGCCACGTAAATACGGATGGCATAAGGATGATGGTGTGGGATAGAGTCAGATTCTGGACAGGAAATCAGGGGATTACGTTTCTGAAATCTTTCTTGGCTTTTGGTAAAATGGTCTCAAGGGCACAGTCTGTCTGTATTGGGAAACCCAGTTTTGGAAAGATATTTGATATACAAAGTCTAAATGCATAAATACTTTGAGATAAATAGACTGTATGTAGGACATAGTGCAGACACTTATGAGCATTTGGGCTTTTGGGTATTAGACTGAATATTAAAAAAGGCAAACAAATGATGCAAGACTTGTTTTCTTCTTTTCAAGATTTTTTTTCTTCCAATCCTGTGGTGGAAACAAGCTCCCATAAATATCTCTGTTTAGCAATAGTAAAATTATTTGTGTCAATATTCATATAAAACTGTATGTGGGCGGAGCTTAACACAGACACATGCAGTTTTTTTTTAAAACAATAAAAAGTAAAAAAAAAAAAAAAAAATATATACAGAGAAACTTATCTTCTCTGAGTGTGTTCATTTGAGTCACTTCAAATTGAATGGTCAGTGAGTCTAACGGCACACCCGAGCTCTCTAGACACGTTTTAAATGTTTCAGAACACAAAACAGCAAAAAGAAACCAAATAGTTATTACTGGACTATTTACACATAAAACGGTGTTGTATAAATGGCCCCACAGTGGCAAACATGTTTAGCCAATTCACAAAAAAAAAAAATAATTATGCAGGCCTAGCCTGGATGCCAGCTGAACTTAGCCCCGCCCACAACATTTTTAGGTCGGGCGGTTCGGTCTGGCCTCGATCCATAGAGGAGTAATTATCCCCGAACAGAAACTTTTCGGACCAATGAAATCATCAGGGCGGACTTTAGACAATGATGGACAGATGATCAACAGTAACGTAGTCAAGCACGTCATCAAAGGGGCTTGGATTATATTTGTTCAAATCCTAAACGGAGAGCTTGTTTGTATCTGCATTCACCATCACAATTTCTCTCAGAAATGATGATCATGTTGGGTAACTCTGTGTATCATTAAATTATTTAATTTTTTTACAACACAGACAAAGGTCGTTTATTCCATCGCGCGTGCAGACAGGGTTGCCAAGTTTTTACAACAAAATCCGCCAACTACTAGCCCTAAACAGCTTCTCGGGGGGTTCTCCGGGAAAAAATGGTGTTTGGGGGTAAAATGTGTGTTATTTTGGCAAGGTTGCCTGCTAAAATTCGCACTCATGGGTCTATATATCACATAACAGTCGCTTAAAACCGCAGACATAGAAAACAACCCGCGGAAAAAAACGCGTACTTGGCAACACAGTGCAATTGAGCTCTGTTGACATTTGGCAACTAGCGTAATGCGTCGCTTCGTTGCTCTGATTGGTTGTAGGTCTATCCAATTGAGGTCTTTCCTGGTTCGGTTAAAACACGGCGCATAATCACAATCATATTCTGACTAGAATTGAGTATGACCGTGTCAGGCTAATGCATTCCGGTATAATTTTTTTTAATATCTTCTAATTTAAACAATAACACTAAATGGTAAGTAAAATAACACAATTATTTAATAGTTTTTAGGTGATGTCATAACATTAAGGTTGGATATGTTCTAATAATGTTGAACTGTCTCAGTTTTGAACAGTATATATTCTGTAATAATTTAAGACAATTTTTTCCCATGAAATTTTTTTTTAAAAAAATGCTTTGTTTTTATATTCTGTTATTTAATGCAAGTGTGACCTAAGTGTCCAAAACCTTTTTTGTGGTCAGATATAGATATTAGAGTAGGCCTCAACAGTCAGGGCCACTCAAAGATGAGACATTTGAGAAATGTTGCAGACACATTGATGTCATTGTCGAGGTGTTTGAACGTGTGGTTAGATGCATTCACATTGAGTGTATTTGAGAATGTCACCAAAGCTCTGCTCAGTATGCAATGATGTTGAGGAGCAAAAAGACCTCAAATGTCAAGAGAGTTGTTAAACAGCATGGCTGAGTCATTTCAGTATTCACTATCGTGCAGGCAGACAGATAGAGGGGGGCATTGTGTGTCTACCCCCATGGAAGGGACTTTGAGCTCAGCGGATGTCGGCAACATGTCTGAATCACACGGTCCCCCATTCAGCTGAACTTAAAGTATGTTAGATCTTAGATACATTAAAATGGAAAAAATAGCGTACGGTAAAGGCCAAACTGCCATTTGATCATCAATGTTCATTTCAATTTTCTACGTTCAGTTAACGAATTAGCACTGATATGTTGCTACACATACATTAAGCACCAGGAAATATAAATCTAGCAGTTGAAGCGATGCACAAATTTAAATTGCTTAACTTCTTATCTGGTATTCAGAAATATCAATATTATTTATATATATATATATATATATATATATATATATATATATATATATTATACGCATTACATTACATTACACATCTTCTGAAAAAGTAGGCCACCTGAACCTCCTGATCAAAACACAGGCGAAAAATAAGCAGAAACATGCACTATACATTAAAATATTAATACATGACCAGCTGAGTAATGAGCGTTTCTTTTACATTCCAAATCTTCCAGTTCTCGCCATCTCTGAAAAAGCCAAGCAATGTTGGTTCTTGTTTTATTACGAGCTCTGTCACAGTCTCTTTTTGCCACAGACTCTCCTCGGTTTTAAATGTGATTCCATGGAGGGTTTGAGATCTAGCAGCTCCATGTCAAACCTTCTCGCTCTTTGTGACAACTAATCTATGCCACTACACACCAGAGCAGAGCAATTTTTCACTATTTACGGATATGACGAGACCATAGACTGTAAAAAAAAATATGGACATAGTGTCCGTGACGTCACCCATAGGATTCGGAAGAGCAGTTCTGAAGAGTAAAGTAGAGTCGAGCTGGCCGTTGTCATCTTCGCAGCGCATCACGCCCAGATAACAGAAAATGGTCAAAGAGGCGGAAGAGGGCAGAGCTCAGGTGACGCGATGACTAACAGACAGTGGATAAATGGCTATCCACCTGTCACTCAAAGTGACCACGCCCTTAATTATGCAGAACTTTAAGGCTTTATATAATTTAAACGAATGTGTTTTAAAAAATTCACCCCCTCAATGTTGTCATGAAGGACAAAATTAGCCGTATAGACCAAAACCACCATTTGCACCAGGTTGTTAACATGTTTTTTTCTGCTGTAAAGTTGGGCATTTTAACATGGGGCTCAATGGGAGTCTGCTTCCTTCTGGAGCCTGTCGATGCATTGCAGTTTAAGTTACTTCCTTATTGGCTTACAGAAACTGGGGGAGGTTGCCGTTGGGTTGAGACACGCACCGGCTATTGACACATGTTCGCATTTTCCTGGAAAACCATAATTTTATGTCTAAAATATAAACACCATAGTGAATCATGGTATGACAAAATATGTTTTGGAGGAAGGATGATTAATTCTTTAAATGTTAATATTGAATAAAAACACAGAGCACTGTAAACCCGAATGCCCACAATAATTAATTGGTTTAAGTAGAGCCAACTCAAATGAAATCAAATGAAGTCTTTAGAACTCTCCTTTTCGTTTGAGTTCACAAAAGTGACACATTTTAAGTAATCTGAATTATTTCATTGTCTTGAGTTTTATGAACTAAAATTTTAATATAGACAAACTTTAACTGGGAATTCTATTTCCCAGCATGCTTTGCAATTGCACTCAAAGGGGAGAGTAAATTCTTCAATCATATAATGTTTTTTTTTTCTTCTGCAATATTAATGTTAACTGGGAGATTTAGTGTTTCGTGTTTTGCTATGTTAGTTTAGAAGAGTTTCTGTTATTTTGGGATTTTGAAGGGGTCATCCTCGTCACCATGACGAGTGGAGCATGACCTTTGTTTGAGAACAGATATATGTTAAATGTATTATATTGCTCGACCCATTCAGCAAGTGCTATGCTATGCTAATGCCATCAAACCATTGTTTTTCCAATTAGCAAGGTAGCATTTAATGAATTGAACATATTTAAGGTGATCATTTTAATTTAAAATATATGAATTCGCTTACACAAATATTTGAAGTTAAGAGCAATTAAAATGTATGAGTACAAAATAAAAAGTTCTGCTTTCTTAAACTTTGCATTTCTTAATTAATCTTTTTTTTTGAGTTCTGCAAATTTATTCTGGTTTACAGTGTGTGCATTGTGTGTGTGTGTGTGTGTGTGTGTGTGTGTGTGTGTGTGTGTGTGTGTGTGTGTGTGTGTGTGTGTGTGTGTGTGTGTGTGTGTGTGTGTGTGTGTGTGTGTGTGTGTGTGTGTGTGTGTGTGTGTGTGTGTGGTGGGAAGGGGGGGCATCAAGATAAGAAAAACATCACTTTTGATTATGTTGTATAATTTGATATCTCACAGTAGAGACCTTTTGAGAAAGTCACACTGTCCACCACAAAACATGTTTTATTACACCTTAATGTCATGTACAGTATGATTTACAAGTGACCTAGATCACATCTTCCAGCGGCTGTGAGCAGGGCTTCTTTGTTCCATGTGGGGGCTTGTTTTTAAATCTAAAAATAACCACAGGGGTGAGTGGTTTCCATCCCCATGTCTCTGACTTTAAGATGGAGTGTTGATGGAAAATGAAAGAAAAAGATTAAAGAAAGAGAAAAATCCCCAAAATTTTGCAACACGTCAGATTTAACATTATATCTACTTAACAAGATGTGACGTTTCTTGCATTATTTATCAGGCTTCATCAACATTTTTACATTAAATAATCCCTCAAAACAATATTGCAATGTTTTAAGTATTACTCAAAGATAATGTTTTAAGACTGAATCATCGGTGTTATATGAGTAGGCTATGTTTCTCATAGTGAGAGATGTCAGAGTGAAAGTACAGTCAAATTACCAAAGTGTACAATGAATATTGAGCTCAACTGACACTCTCGAGCACTTTTTAATGTAAGAAATACAACGTTAATGAGTGCATTAAAGTGAAGTTAGTTTTAAAACAAGTTACAAAAAATATATATATTATTTATAAAGCACTTCACAATTACATCATAGGCGAGAGTGCTGAACAATTATGTAAACATCCCAAAAAATACCATGATTTTTTAAAATATATTTAAAAACCTTATGCTTTTTAACTTTAAAAAAAAATATATAAATCACAAAAGAAAATAGTAACACTTTACAGTACAGTCCAAAAGTATTAGTCAACAATGGTTAATGCATTAAGTAACGTTAATGAGCAATACATTTATTATCTTTTTATTAATCTTAAAATTAGTTAATAAAAATACAACTGTTCATTTCTTATTTCATGTTAGTTCAGGTCCATTAAATAATATTTAGATACAAATCTAGAAAAAAAAAAAATGTAGTTAAAGGAGCAGTCTGTAGTCTTTATGAGGCTCTATTGACAGAAATGCAATATAATATACATGTATTCAGTGGTGTATAAAGACCTTGCATAATATTTTTACGTTAAAATTAGACATTTCTATCTACATACGCCGCGGGTCCCCTTACACGAGACGCTCTCACTCTCTGCTCTTTCCGACGATGACATTTTTTTGGTCCTTTCCCAGCCACCGTAGTTTCTTTATGTGCTTTAAAAGGCAGGGGTGATTGCAATTCACAACCTCACCGCTAGTTGCCACTACAGTTTACACACTGCACCTTTAACAAACAAAACCTTATTGGAAAATGAACAGAAAAATATGACGATCTGCTTCCATCCTATCAGTCTTTTTTCTATTATTGTAATAAGCATTTGAGAAGAATAATACAATGTAAATATATTAAAAAGTTTTACAGATTAACAGGAACTAATGAACTCTTTTCAACTCTAATGAAAGTTTTTCAGCCTGGTGTTTAATTCTTCAGTCTCGTCCTCAGGTTTAGGCTTGTATTTTTGCCCGAGGTAAGTTTCGAACTGTCAAACACGGCAAGATGTATTGGCTGCCTGCGTACATATCCGTGGTTAAATAGCCAACTGAAAACATACTTGTTAAATGAACGCAGTTTATTATGCTTATCGGCGGTGCCAAGAAATGTTATTGAATCGTATGTCAGTATTTCTTTGTGATGGTATAACAGATTTAGCACTAGGCCCAAAGAGAAAGACTAAACAGTCCATATATTGTGTAAAGCTCTGAAGACCGCTGGTTCAGCTGAAGACCAGCAGTGCATTCCAGTGAAAACAGTCAAACCAGAACCAGTCTGCTTCATTCCTGCATTACATTTCATTGCTTTTTCGCTGTTTCTGACACGCAGGCCTCCCAAGAGTGAAAACCATCCAAAGGTTGTTTGGATATTTCATTTAAGGCAGGGACTTTGCAGGAAAGCAGGCTGTAGAATCCCTCTCCAGTTGTATTGTTCAAACTCAAAACATATTTAAAATTCCCCCAAGTGGACGAGGCTCCTAAGAAAAATAAATCAGTACAGCGCATGAGTGAACTCTTTATTTTAGTGCTCTTTTAACTTCCCTCTTCAGCGAGGTGCGTGCTGTTGATGTTGGATCAGGTTTTGTCATTACAGGTGCAATGGCCGTACGTCGTATCTGACTGTCAAGTGGTAAAAGCGTCAAATTGTTCACCCCCCGAGGTTTACACAGGCCGTGCAGAGCGCAGGGCGTTGTTGCTGGAGACTTCCTCAACATGCACATTCCAGACAGCGGCCCTTTTCGCTTTCGTATGCCTGCTTCACATTGTTTTCTCTAAAAATATTCAAGCTGCCGTTTGTACAACTTAGGTCAAGGAGTTCTACATATACAATTCATAGGTTTGGTTTTCACCCAAAAATGAAAATTACCCCATGATTTACTCACCGTCAAAAGCCAGGTGCATGTGACTTTCTTTTTTCAGAGGAATACATATATAATGCCCTGTCTCTTCCAAGCTTTATAATGGCAGTGAATGGAGGATTAGATTTTGGAGTCCAAAATAGTGCATCCATCCATTATAAAAGATATCCACAAAGCTCCTAAAGCCATTTTGAAGCATGTGTTTGCGTAAGAAAATATCTATATTTAAAATTGTAAAAAATAAAGTAACTAGCTTCTGGCAGTCTACATACAGCTCTTTTCTTAAAGAGTTTCTTGAGCAGCAAATTATAATTTTAATAATTTCTGAAGGATCATGTGACACTAAAGACTAGAGTAATGATGCTGAAAATTCAGCTTTGCGTCACATAAAAATAAAATAAAAATCTAAAATATTTAAAATTTTGTTATTTTGAATTTTAATAATATTTCACAATTTGGTAACACTTTACAATGAGGTTCCATTTGTTAACATTCATTAGTTAACAAGAACTAAAAATGAAAAAAATAAATAATGAAAAAAAAATACTTCTAAAGCATTTATTAAGTTAATTGCAACATTTAATATTGAAATCAAAACTTGTATCTGTTAATATTGTTTAATGAACCTGAGCTGACATGAATTAACAATGAACAGTTGTAGTTTATTAACTACACTGTAAAAAAAAAAAAATGCTGGTTTTTGTTGGTTTCACTTAAAAAAGTAAGTAACCTGCTTGCCTTACAATTTTGAGTTTATTGAAATTAAAAATTTGAGTTGATACAATGAAGGAAATTTGTTTAATAAATAGAAACTCAAAATATTATTGTATCTGAACCACATAAAATTTTTGATAAATCATGAAAACACACACAATTACCCAATATGCTTACAAAATCTTTTAATAATATTTTAATAAAGCTTGTCGAATCTCAAAAAATGTTTATTGCATTAACTCAAAATTTTTATTTCAATAAACTCAAAATTTTAAGGCAACCAGGTAATTTTTTTCTAAATAATTTTTTACAGTGTATAGTGTAGCTTTTATTTGATAAGAAATACAGTAAATTTTGGTTAACACCCATTAGTTAACATTCATCAATGCATAACATTAATAAACTGTACATTTGCAGTTTTTCAGTATTTATGAATCTTTGTTAACCATAGTTAACCAAAAAAAAAAAAAAAAACTGGTGAGATTTGTTTCACAAACATAAAAAAAAAAAAAAAAAATATGCCAAACTTTTGGACCAACACTTCAGGGTATGGCAAACAATATGTCAAAGCATGGATATTCATGAAAAATTGACGCAAATTGTTTTCATATGTGTTAAAGTTGACATTTACATCGTCAGAAAGTGGAAGGATTAAGATGCATTTGCGCAGAGGCGTAAAAACCGTTACAGGAAGTTAAAAACGATGCTGTAAACCATCAAAGAGCGGCTTTCACAGGAACACAAGTGTAATCAATGGATTTTTTTGTTTTTTTGTTTGTTTCTTAGTACTTATTACTGAATGTCTCATATCAGAATGCATATGTTTAGTGTTAAGAGGCCAGGAAAAAAAACCCTCACAGTCAATCATGCACAGGTGTGCGGATGGTGGCGAAGAGGAAACCACAAGCTCTGCAGACGCAGAAAGTACACAAAATCTAATGAAAGAAATTCATTTAAATGCTACTGACAGTGGCAAAGGGTAATAATTCATTTAATAAAATATCTGTTTTAGAGACTTGTTATTGTGGCAGTTTTTAAGGGCCCTTGGGAATCAAGAATACAGCCTGGCAGCTGTTGTACGTCTCTGATGGCACATTTTGCGGTTACATGTCACCTCGTGCTGTTTGTGTCATTTCAAAAGTAGATGTGAAAATTGAACATACAGTACTTGCAGGAAATGACTCAATCACTAGTATTTGCATATACCTTTCCCCTCGTAATACTGTTAATCATGGAGTTTGGTTAAAGGGGTCTCACACAGACTGTCATGTTTAATTACTATAGGGACAATAAGGTCTAATTTCCTAACACTATAATGCATTAACTTACACAAACGAACAATAGCAATTATTCCTATTGCATTTATTAACCTTTGTTAAAGTTAGTTAACAAAAATGTTTATGTTAGTTTACAGTGTATTAAGTAATGCTACCAGATACAACTTTTGATCTTATAATGTAGTAAAAGTGTGTGTGTGTGTGTGTGTGTGTGTGTGTGTGTGTGTGTGTGTGTGTGTGTGTGTGTGTGTGTGTGGACACAAATATAATGAAATGGGTTTGACACAGGTATTACAAGGAGAGGGTGAAATATGAGGACATTGGCCATGACCCCACTTTTCAAAATGCTTATAAATCATACAGGATTAGGGGTTTTTTTAGAAAGTAAAAATGTAGAATGTTTCCTGTGATGGATAGGTTTAGGGGTAGGGACTGTGTAAGGGGATAAAAAAAAGGGTTGTACGGTATAAAAACCATTAGGCCTATGGAATGTTCTCATATGTCACAAAAACGAACGTGTGTGTGTGTGTGTGTGTGTGTGTGGGCATGTTCGATGTCCGGATGTCAATTCACACATCGGCTTATCGCCATTTTAGTTGTAGTGGGTGACTTACAACAAGCTACCAAGCAATAATCGCTAACATTTCGGACTTGTTGAAAAATAGTTCGGATATCATAATTGTTTGTCATTGCTAATTTGAGAGAAAATAATCACTTCATCCGATGTTTAAAGTGAATAAAAGAACTTCACTCTCTCCCATTGGACTTGTTTATGTAGGTGAATTGTGTGGTGGACCAAACCACTGTGAGGCAAGAGAGGGGGGGACTCAAAATGTTTCTAACGTTTCATTTAGCATGTATCACTTACAACTTACACAATCATGTTAAACTAATTGTCATCATATTATTTTCAATATACAATGTTGTTTTTAATGATATTTTTTAAAAGGGGACAACCCTCAGATGGGGTGGGTGCTGACACACCCTATCATACACCCAGCGCAATGCGATGCAAGAGTTTTTTGCTAGTTTGATGCAGTTATCATTTTCACGTCCAGTGCCATGTTGTTTAAATAGTAAATGCACTCGCGCCCATCTGTTCGCCAACGGCCGAGCGGGTCTTAAAACGAGTTGTGTTCAGGTGCATTGTTGGCGCGTTGCTATTTTGACAAGTGAAAACGACTGCGCCATTGACCAACAAAAGACCAACCTGGTCTGAAAAAGTCACTGCCGCTGTGTTTCTTATGGTGGGTGCACGATGCACGTACACTCTGCTTAGTACACACACAGGGCAGCAGCACACAAACATTCCAAATATAAAAAATTAAAAATATATATATTTTTTTGTCCATAAAGATAAAAGTGCCTACTTGTCATAATGGATAGTCATTGCATGTATCAGAATTACCTTTTTGCAGCAATGACAAATGAAATTGGCTAATTGTTTAACCAATCGTGACAAAACATGCATTTAAACGAGGGTGTCTATATTCCACCATGTAAATAGCTAATCCGCCATGGTCCAACCATAGACCGTAAAAAAATATGGACGACTCGACATCATCCGTTTCCGCTTGCCATATTTGAAGCTTTCAGGCGGGGGTGCACGGCGCGGACATCTTGGGACCGAGTCTGCGCAGTAGCGATTTCGGGACTGGAGTTGTGCAGTAGAGCGCAGGAAGTAGAGCAGGAAGTACAGCTGCGATATCAAAAGCCCGCCCAAACTCTCGCAGATGCAGAACAATTAATTATGTTGGTGTGAAATAAACAGTTATGGAAATGTAGAAATTAAAGCTAAAGCACCAATCTGCTCCCAAAAATTCAGAAAAAAGTCTGTTAGTGCCTCAGTGACAACTTCACTCAGAGAAGCCGTCAGTCTCAGCTGTCAATCATGACATCACACCCCCCGTTTTTAAAGCGTCAGATAACTAACTAAAACTAAACTTATTTTAAAAATGAACACTTGAAATGAAATCATCGTGATGATAACTGCCTTCAATGACATAAACTAACTTTGGGGAAAAAATATTTGAGGTGTAATTTTATTGTTTAGTTTGTCTCGCGTCCATTAGAAAGCACAGAGGGGCGGCTATACTGGGACCGGTCACCGGGGGGCGATCGAGGCGCGAAAGCTTCAGTAAATTAGAGGGAGACTGCAGGCTTGGGTCCAACCCTTTAGGGACAACCCTTTTAGACCATGCTCCTGACCTGACCACCATTTTGCCAATCGTTAAACTAGCAAAGGTTGATTCGGATATGCCCTAAGTGCACCTGCGCCATGCGCTTCAGACAATGCACTTATGTCATTTAAAAAGCGCCCACTGAGCTGAGCATGAACTCCTCGGTATACCAAAGTATTCTAGAGTCAAATGTGAGGCAATCTATCCAAAAGCCAAAGCTTGGCAAAATTGGGTCATGCAACAAGAACACCAAATCTTCAAAAAAATGTCTGAAAAAGAAAAGAATGCAAGAGACTGATAAAGTCATCCTGCTGAAAATAAATACTTCAGTTTATTGCTGCTAAAAGTGGAGCAATTTAATCCTCATAGGGTGTCCTTAGTTTGTAACCCATGGCTTTACCATTTTGGCTTTATTTTTGTTAAATAAACAATGACATGGTCTGACATGTTTTATTTTCCAAATTTTAAGACTTTTTCATGTTTGTGTGTGTACCAATCAGGCATAACATTATAACCACTGACAAGTGAAGTGAATAACACTGATTATCTCTTCATCGGCACCTGTTAGTTGTATTATATGTTTTAGGCAGCAACATTTTGTCCTCAAAGTTGAAGGGTTAGACTCAGGAAAAATGGATTTAGGCGATTTTGACAAGGGTCAAATTGTGATGGCTAGATGACTGGGTCGAGCATGTCCAAAACTGCAGCTCTTGTGGGGTGTTCCCGGTCTGCAGTGGTCAGTATCTATCAAAAGTGGTCCAAGGAAGGAACAGTGGTGAACCTGCGACAGGGTCATGGGCGGCCGAGGCTCACTGATGCACATGGGGAGCCAAGGCTGGTCCGTGTGGTCCGATCAAACAGTTGAGCAACTGAAGCTCAAAAATGCTCATGTCAGAAGAATACACAGTGCATTGCAGTTTGTTGTGTGTGGGGCTGCAGAGCCAATGAGCAGTCACCCTTGTCCACAGCCGAAAGCGCCAACAGTGGGCACATGAGCATCAGGACCACGAGGCAATGGAAGAAGGTGGCCTGGTCTGATAAATCACATTTTCACATGGATGGCCGGGTGTGTGTGCATCACTTACCTGGGGAACACATGGCACCAGGATGCACTATGAGAAGAAGGCAAGCCTGCAGAGGCAGTGTGATCTTGGGTCCTGCCATCCATGTGGATGTTAATTTGACACGTACCACCTACCTTAGCATTGTTGCAGACCATGTACACTTTCATAGAAATGGTATTCCCTGTGTCCTCTTCCAGCAGGATAATGTGCCCTGCCACAAATCAAAAATGGTTCAGGAATGGTTTGAGGAGCACGAGTTTGAGGTGTCGACTTGGCCTCCAAATTCCCCAGATCTCAATCCATTCGAGAATCTGATGGATGTGCTGAACAAACAAGTCAGATCCATTGAGGCCCCACCTTGCAACATACAGGACTTAAAGGATCTGCTGCTAACATCTTGGTGCCAGATACCACAGCACATCTTCGGGGTTTTAGTGGAGTCCATGCCTCAATGGGAAAATGCTGTTTTGGCAATAAAAGGGGACCAACAATACATTAGGAAGGTGGTCATCATATACCTGATCGGTGTATATATTCCGTAAAAGTAGAATCATTTTCAATTAAATGGATATTATCTGCATAAATGTTGATTCATTTTGCAATCATTTTTAATTTATTACATTTCTTTGATCCTTTTTTTTTTTCATTGGGAAAAAACTGCTGGAAATCTCCTTAAGGAAGGTCGGAGAACAGAAAGGCAGGCGGTTACAGAAAAGCATCAGCTTTACATTTGATCTGACAGCTGCACAACAGCATTGTTTGTTAGTAAAACCCCACGTGGTTTACTATATCACACACCTACTGCTTCCAGTGCTCACATTACTGTAAGGAACGAGGAAAAACAGATGACAGATGACAGCAACGCATGTAAATTCAAACATGAAACTTTTGACCCCTATACTCATATTCTGACAGCAGCAGCTGAAATCCTGTCACACATCAAACCGTTGTGATACACGTTCCTGGTTTTTCAACCACACACACAGGGAATATCTGCATATTTGCCCGGTTTGAGTCATACAGGCATCTTTTAACTCTTTGAGCACTTCCTGGCAGTTGTGTTAGGGGTAAGCCCTGATATAACCAGAGCATGAATCAGAAAACTAGTCACATATGAGGTTTACCTGAGTGCGTTTTCTCACCCCAAAGAGCACGTATGAGGAAACGTGCATTTCTGTAACATGCAAATCTGCTTTCCCATTAATGATTGTGTGGACGGTTGATCTATAGTGTGTAAGGGATGATTCATTTGTCCTGATATATATCTGTGTAAAACCTACACAACTGAGAACATGAGAAGTGTTCATTAAAGCAGCAGCAGAGGTTAAATTCACATTCGCAGGATTTCTAATCACGCAGGGAACATATTGTGAAAAATCGGGAAGTGGAACTGCAGCTACAGGGCCATCTAGTGGGGTCCAACGGTCCACAAGTGAAAATTATTGTTTTTCATTTAACTTATTGTATTTAAATGACTTACAAATAACACTACTGTTTTGTTGTTGTTGTTGTTAAAAAAAAAAAAAAACAAGAAGTAATTTTTATATATAATTTTTAATACTTTTATTCAGCAAGGATGCATTAAATTGACCCAGAGCAGCACTAAATACATTTATAATGTTATAATTACGAGTCATTTAAATTCATAAGCATAAGCACAGCTGTTTTCAACATTGCTCAAAATAAGAAATGATTCTTCAGCACAAAATCGACACATTGAAATGAAGGATCATGTGAAACTGACTGGAGCAGTGAAGTGGAAAATTCAGCTTTGTCAGCAAAGGAATAAATCACATTTTTAAATAGAAAACACTGAATACATTGTGATAATATTTGACAATATGACAATATTTTTGATGCACATGGAGCCTTTTCCAAAACATATAAAACAGTGAAGAGTTGAGTATAAAAATGATCATACATGTTAAAATGTTGCAATATTTAGTTTCTAGTACAGAATCGAAAATATTTCTTTATTTTACACCATAATTTGACGCTATATTTATTTCTGAGTAAAACGAGTGTTTTATATATGTGTACATAATCTCTATATGAGTATCATAGTGAATTTGATTGTATTTCCTCATTTACATTAATAATTACACAATAATAATAAACTAATCAAATAACCATAATGAAAAACAAACACTCGGCTCATTAAAATAATATCAGTGTTACTTCCTAAAATATTCAAAGCCTTTATCATGTAAGGATTTTAAAATTATTTTTTATAAAGAAAAAAAGAAGAAAAAAAATCAGTAAAAAAAAAAAGAAAAGTTGGGAAGAAATCTGTGAGAATCCATAACAAATAAATAAAATAAAAACATCTGAAATTAAACTGCTCAAAGTTCAGACATCTCAGCAACACTTCCAGGCAGTAACACGCAATATGGTTACAACAAAACATAAATTCCTCTGACAAAGTGAGGCCCCAAAGAAAAACAAAGTGCTGGGAAAGTCTGCTGTGTCTGTTACTCAACTCTCTTAGATGTCCATCAGAAGGCTTTGGGTTTCTTAACCTGTACATTTCTCATATCCCACCCACAACAATGAAAACAGTGAGGTCTGCGAGAAATGGGAGACATGACTCTGATTGGGATTGTCAGACTTCCTTATCTAGCTTTACCATCTCAGTAATTCCGCATTTGTTTCACATCACACGAGCGAGCGCTCGGGCACACACACACACACACACACACACACACACACACACACACACACACACACACACACACACACACACACACACACACACACACTGGTGCACTTTGTGGGGACTCTCCATAGATGTAATCTTTTTTTATACCGTACAAACCGTATTTTCTATCCCCTTCCACTGCCCCTTCCTCTAAACCTACCCATCACAGAAACATTCTGCATTTTTACTTTCTCAAAAAAAAAAAAAAAAAAACACTCATCCTGTATGATTTATGAGCCTTTTGAAAAGTGAGGACCTGGTTCCCACAATTTAGGTAATCTCAGGTTTTACTATCCTTATGGGGACATTTGGTCCCCACAATGTAATATAAACAAGGACACACACACACACACAAACACACGTCTGGTTCACTATCTTTATGTGCACTTGTAAATGTAAATGTAAATTATATCCCCTTACACTAACTCTACCCCTAACTTTCTGCAGTTTTGCATTTTAAAAAAACTCATTTTATAATATTTATAAGATTGTCTCTTCATAGGGACCTCAATTTGTACACACACACACACACACACACACACACACACACACACACACACACACACACACACACACACACACACACACACACACACACACACACACACACACACACACACACACACACACACACACACTCTTTGTGGGGACTCTCCATAGACGTAATGGTTTTTATACCGTACAATCCCCTTCCACTGCCCCTGCCTCTAAACCTACCCATCACAGGAAACATTCTGCATTTTTACTTTCTAAAAAAAAAAAAAAAAAAAAAAAAACTCATCCTCTATGATCTATAAGCATTTTGAAAAGTGAGGACCGCTGGCTGGCCCTACAATGTAGGTGATCTCAGCTTTTACTATCCTTATGGGGACATTTTGTCCCCACAATGTAATATAAACAAGGACACACACACAACTTGGTGTTTGGACCAGTACACTAAGTTTCAGAACACTGAACACCCTAAAGCGCACTCTTTGTACTAGAAATGAAGTGCTTTTTCTGGTTTTCCCAAGTGTAAATCTACTCTACTTAGAAATTCTGCTAACTCAGTCTGTGACATCATCAGTGACGCAAGCATCTGCAGCATTTATGTTGTCAGAGGTGAGCTTTTCAACTCGGCACTGCTGATGTGTGTATACGTGTCGCAAGATTCATCTGTCATTTACCATACATTCAAACCCACATTTCCCAAACACCCATGCCCACAGTGGTTCACACGGCCTCTGAAAAACTTTCTTCTGTCTCTACAAGACTGTGAATTCAAACCATATTTTTGCTGTAGTAGGCCTATGCGTGAAATTGTTAATATACTGTAAGTCATTGATAAGTTTAAAATGTATATGGTGTTATTGTGTGAAGTGTGGGAATATGTGATTCATTCTGCTAGGTTTAGTTCTCGCGCACAGTCATCAGGGCGGGAAGTCAAATCATAAGTCACTTCTGGTGAATGCTTCCAGTGTAAACAGCCGTAGCCCTGTTGGAAAAATGTCAGCTGACAAATAAGATTAGGTGATATTTTGCTTCCGAGACTTGTGGTTTCAATGCAAAGCTACGTATGTGAACTCTCCACATGCACATACGGCCGCCCGAGATGGTGTGAAACTGCTGAGAAGATCTTCCAGGAAATAAGAGCAGATACATCACGTTTCACTGTGACTCATATGTCCACTAGTTTTACGTATTGAGATTATACTGAAAGATATCTAAAGATTTTTCAAATGTTCACTGCAGTTTATATCCTCCAAATGCTGTTTATCTTTAGGCACATCTCAATGTACTGAATTTAGTCAATTTACTGAATATACACTTCTCAGATAAAAGGCTTTGTGAATTAGCATTTAGGCTAGTGCATGACTAGCTATTCATTTTACCTGACAACTTCACAACTGCAGCCATTCAAATCCTAATTTGCTCGGAGATGAAGGGAATAAGGCAGTGTCAACAGAGACAGGTAGGCCTACTGTATTTGGTCTTCATAAATGGCATATATAGTAGGCTACATTAGGATATATGGCTTCAGAGAGACTCATTTGTTGGTCTAAAGGGAGACTGTGACACCATGAAGAAACAGCAGAGGGCACTGATGCTCTTCTTTAGCACTAGGAAAAAAAAACTGCTCTTGGGAATTCCACTGCAGATGTATGGCACATTTGACTTATACCTACTGTAGGCACACATGGAATCAAGAGAATTAGAACACCTGCTATTCTTAAAATTCTGTCCATTCACCATCTCCGCGAGTGTTTGTTTATTAGTAGAATTCGCTCATTTGACTGTTTCCAGGTTTAAAAAAAAGTCATAGTAGTCATAACAACTCTGTTTAGCACATTTCTATTGAATTTCATGTATTTCCCCTCAACTTTTACATTTAAAATGTTAAAAAGAAAGCAAATTTCAAGTTTCCATTTGGGCCTAGTTATTACTAACAAATGATAACTTAAATTGTATTGAAATAAAGAACTAAATCAAAAGAGAGACTGCAGTTACTGAAACTAAACCTGAATGAAAAATTAATTTCTAAGCTAAATAGAGATATTTAAAATAAACAAAAACAAATAAAAAGGATGAAAGATTACTAAACCTAAATGTAATACTTTACAATAAGGCCTCATTGGTTAACATGTCTTAACAATGAGCAATACATTTTTTCATAATTTATTAACCTTTGATAATGTTAGTAATAAAAATGATTATATTCATGTTAGTTCACTGTACTTTAATTAATGCTAACATAAATAACTAATAATAAATAATTTTGACCTTAATGTATAGGGAAAAAAGATTCTAACATTAGCTGTTAATACATGCTGTAGAAGTAACGTTCATTGTTAGTTCATAGAGATGTACAAACAAATGGGTATGTGGGAAGAACATTGTTTTGGTTGTGATTTCATGACTGTGTGGATGAAAATGTTTATCCTCCTGCTCATAAAACATTCACTAATAGGCTTAAGAGATGGAACCAGTTTAGATGGAAAGGATCTCAAGATGACTAGCCATTAATAGACATGGTACTAACTTGAAAATAAATTCCAGCACAGCGCTGCAACAACCGTAATGAAATGACCTTTACAATAGTTAATGCAAGAAACTCTGTTAGAGAGCTACATATGGCAATTTATCTGTTCAATGAAATACCTTACCCGTTGAGTAACAAAAACGCCATCTCCACATCACTTATTTCAAATAAGTTCTCGCCATATCCGAAAAGTCAACTTTATTTATATAGTGCTTTTTACAATTGCAGGTTGTTTCAAAGCAACTTCACAGTATTAAACAGGAACATAATGTAAGAGAATTTGATTTGGCTGTACAGCCGCTCTGGAAAAGCCAAGCCGATGTTGATTCTTGTTTTATCACGAGCTCTGCATGCGTTCTGTTTTGGCCAGCAGACCCTCCGCTGTTCTGAGTGTTTTTAAAGTTAGACATCAACCTTCTTAGTATTCATTCCTCTAACTATTCAACAATATAACAAGTACAAAAAATAAAGCTATAAAAGAATGCCTGTTTTTCCCCCATAAATGTTTTATTGTGTAACAGTGTTAGTATTTTTTATTTCTACACAAAATATAGTAACAAAATATGCTTCATTTTATTCTTCTGTGATTTTTACTCTAATTTCAGGAAAGTTTTATGTTATCGAGACAGGAAGAAATTAGATCCGGCTTACTAAAGACCTGAATATGTAATAATGATTGCCGAAACAAACATGGGTTAAGTGTTACATTTTGTAAATTATATATATATATATATATATATATATATATATATATATATATATATATATATATATATATATATATATATATATATATATATATATATATATATATATATATATATATATATATATATATATATATATATATATATAATATACTAAAGTCACTGGCATTTACTAAAAGGACTTCTGTAGAACACAAGTGATTTAGACCACTTGTTGATTTTTCCAGGGATGGATGATTTAGCTGTAAGGAACATTCTGAGCACATTGGATTTGAGTTCAGTTCGACTTGAAGTTCCACAGACTGCTCATCCTGCTGAGAGACTCGGCAGGCCTGTATTTTACCTTTTGTTCTATCAGTCTATTTTGTGTGGGGTCTGGGCTTACATTCAGACTGTGTAATATGTCTCCTGTGAGCTCAGTAGCCCTCTCTATTTTAATGAAAAGGTGAATAAGAATATATTTTATCACTTCCATCTCCTTCTTCAGTGATAACAGCCAAGTAATGTTTTGCATGATAATTCAACAGGTTTTTTTCTTTATAAGAAAGAGGTGCCTGATATTTTTACTCAGTGAAGAACCATTTTTAAAAATGTTTCAATGGCTTAATTGTGTATGAAAAAATAAATAATAACAGAGTGAGCCAAAAGCCTATTGAGTTCTAATGAGTATTTAGAATGGAAAGAATTTAATTATGCTTCAAGAGCTTGTGTTCAAACCAAGGATAAAAATATATTCAGCAAACAAACCAAACTATTTTAAGCCATCAAATCATCTAAGCCTGCTTTAAAAGTGCACTACGTTGTATTTTTGCAGTAAAATATCCAAAAGCCACCAGGCCAGTGTTATTTTGTTCAGTTGAGTTCTTACAATATCCCAAATGTTTCCAACTATTTGTAAATGCTGTTTTAACCATAGATATCCATAATAAAGGCTAGATGTCTCGTGCGCGCTATTGGCCAATGGAGGTCGCCGTCCGCAACTTGCGGCCATCTTGTCACAGGCAGCTCGCTCACTCGTAACAGTGTGTTTTAATGGTGCATGTACTTTTAAATAACCATAACTTGCTCAATTTTCAACCGATTTTCAAACTGTTTCGTTTGTTATAAATGACAGAGATGTAGTTATGACACTACATACTTATGAATAATTATAACAATGGACTTTAATATGAAAGTAACATTGAACAGAACAGATGGGTGCAATGAACACATACACACACACACACACACACACACACACACACACACACACACACACACACACACACACACACACACACGGTATTTATGTTAAATCAATATATAGGCTACTAAAACTGTGTACCGAATGGCAACATGAGAAATTATATATATTTATACACATATAAAGCTCTGAATTTTTCCCAGAGCTAGCTCTATATATATATATATATATATATATATATATATATATATATATATATATATATATATATGCTTTTTTAATAAGAATATAATAAAATAATTTGTATTTAAAAAAAATAAAATAAACAAAAATAATGCAAACTAAGTTTATTTTAACTAGACAAAAGATTGGTTGTCATAAAATCGTTATTGGTGTCAATAAAACTGAACAGCTTTGAACAGCTCGATTGTGGTCTCAGCCCCCTTGATAACGTGCACATAAGTTAGCCGTAATACACAAGCTGCACGATTAAGTCGTTTATCGAAACGAAAAGCTGCAATTTTAACGTGTTAAAGCATCCTGATTTGTAGCCATGTTAATAATGTTTGTAAGAAACCAAACCATTTGTAAATCCGTCAAGATTTCAGCGAGATAAGAGTTTTTATGTTCGTACAGATCACTCATCTTACATCAGGTTCCACAGAGCCCGACAGAAAGCCTGCCTGTGACAAGATGGCCGCCGGTGATGCCGATGGTGACTCCGCCGTAAGATATCTAGTCCTTATTATGGATATCTATGGTTTTAACCACGAAGCCGAGACGTCTGAGGCAGTCGCCTGTCAATTGCGTCATATCTGCGTTACCCTCAGTTTCCGTTAATATTTGGCAGAAGTGCTTTACTCTTAGCAGTGTGAACAAGTGTCACAGCAGCCGCTGAGCGAACGCAGAGGAACGTCATAACATCATTTAAAACACACTTAAATTTATCTAATATGATAAACAGAGCTGCGTTACTCATACTCATGACCGGAAAAGCAAAAATGGCACCGGCGACTGTGTCCCGCCATAATAAAAGTCCCGCTGCTTGCGAGGCGTGTTTGCGTAAAAATCATTCCAGTGGTCTTGTTGAGCTCCTCAACACTCGGCCCTGCTCTATTTCATACTTAAGTGACATTAATAACCACATCCATGAACACGATTACTGCCCGACTCCTATCCTGATTATTTTCCACTGGCTGTGAGGTGAAGACCACATGTCCCAAGATTCTGAGCTCAAACTTGCCATTGTCAAACTATGCCTTTGTTTTGAATAGGCGCCATCTAGCGGATGGAAAAAATACATAGTGTGGCTTTAATTTAGCTAGGCGTGTATTCGTATGTTTTTGTGCAATCTGCTTGTTGATGCCCCACTGATGGTTGGGTTTAGGGTTAGACGTTTATGCTTTTTTTTTTCTTCTAAAAATTGTGTTGAGATCGCATGAGAAAATCGCATGAGATTATAGAAATTAGCCACCAATTCGGCAAATCATGAGCTAGTTACAAATTAGCATGATATTATTTTGTACTCTCAATATGTTTGCATAAACTCAGATCATGGCCCACTAATGGTTGGGTTTAGAGTAGAACCTTCATGCTTACATTTTCAAAAAAAAAATACACAAAGTTCCTATGACACGCATCTTAATTTTTTTCATACTGGCATGTGTAGACAGTTTTAAACCATGTGTGTTACAACTAACCCTGCGTTAGGTTGTGCCCTGCTCTTCCCTATACTGAAAGGCCAACTGAAATGCAGGAAGTAAAGAAACAGGAAGACAGGGTGGGAACATATCGAAATATCTCTTTTTTTTAAAATATTTTATATGGGTTCCTTGGGAATGTCTGGACATCTTAAAGGAACACTTAAAAAAAAGAAAAAAAAAAGAAAATAGGCTCATTTTCCAAATGTTTTCAAATCCATGCAGCCGATCTCTGGGTCTGGCAGTACCACTTTTAACACAGCTTACTTTAGATCATTGAATCTGATTAGACCGTTAGCATCTCACTCAAAAATGACCAAAGACTTTCAACATTTTTCCAATTTAAAACATGACTCTCCTGTAGTTACGCCGTGTACTAAGACCAACAGAAAAGGAAAAGTTGCAATTTTCTAGACCGATATGGCTAGGAAATATTCTCTCATTCCTGCATATAAATCAAGGAACTTTGGTGATGACCCATGGGTACAGAGGCACAATTATATTACGCAGCGCCTGCGTAATATCATTGGTACGGCAGCAAAATTTCTGGATTATTAGGCAGTAATGAATTTGAAAGCGATTTTTAAGATTTAAAACTCAACTGTTTAATAGGGAAGTTGGAAAATTTGCCTATTTAAAAAAAAAAAAAAAAAAAATTCCTTTAATAAAAGTCTGGTTCTTTGAGAAACTTACAAGATGAACCCCTAAAGTTCTGCAGGAACACTAAAGACTGACTCGGGAAAGGCATCTGAAAAATAGATTTAAGTTCCCTGAGCTCAATGTACAACACATTCTCACACCAAACTCGGCACATATAGACGCTTGACCAGGACCCCTTGTCGTCACTTTTCAACGAACTGGGCGTACCTTTATCGTCAATTTCCGACGCGCTGGGTGCTCCATTCATTTCAATGAGAAACCTTTGGCGTCATACACAGAAACAATATAATTCTTTGCGTTTGTAAAAGCAGACATTATTATATTAATATTTAAAGGCTACTTTTATATTTGGAGCAACTAACCCAACTCCTACCCTAAACCTACCCACATCTAAACAATATAAAACACATACCAGGCAAATAAATGTACAGTCACAAGTATTTATTGCAAAATCTGACCAAAACAGTATAAAAGTATTAGCTCATGTTGCATTCCAAGTCTTCTGAAGTCATACGATGTCTTCGTGTGAAGAACAGAGTTGATCTTGATGTTTTAATCGCTGAAATGATGATCCCGCTGCTCCGTGAACGAACTCATTCAAATAATTCAAAAGACTCCTGAGCATGACGCAATCGGTCACAAGACACACGAGAGCCAATGACATTTTACAATCAATGCTGACGTAATGACACAATTGGTCACAAGACATACGAGAGCCAATGCAATTTCACTATGAAATCTGAAGTACGGGCGGCAATATTTGAAATTTGATGTGTTCGTGAACTTCGACAGATGGAGATGCTGATCGCTTTTGGGGATTTTCTTCATGCAAATCAATCGTTTGGCCTCGGAAAACTTGGATTATTTAACTTTTTTGAATAACTCGTGGATGCAAACGTATGTTATATCCTGTGTTTTATATCATGTTCACACAAATGGGTAGGTTTAGGGATGGGGTGGGGTTGGGTTACATGTTAAAATGTGTCTAAATAGCGTAAATAAAATAAATGTAAATGAAATCATGTTAAAATGTGTCTAAATAGCGTCAATAAAATAAATGTAAATGAAATTATGCTTGCTGATTTAATTGAGAAGCACACTCCAACATGTCATAATGGCAAAATTATAAACCAATAAATAATTTCAATAAATAAATCAAAAAATACATTTCACCATGACGATAATATTCCCATTCCCAGTGCGTCTGTGTATGACTCCATTCATTTCTCATTGAAATGAATGGAGAACCCAGCGCGTCGAAAATTGACGATAAAGGTACGCCCAGTTCGTTGAAAAGTGATGACAAGGGGTCCTGGTCAAGCGTCCATATGTGACGAGTTGGGTGTGAGAATATGTTGAAATGTAATATTTGAGGCAACTTTACTTTCTCCAGAGGATTCCAGCAAGGTGGCAGTATGAGGAACCCAATATGCGTCACATATTCTTTCTTTTAAGAATGAATCATGGCGTTGAAGAAATCAAGGGTGAAACAAAGTTCAATATCAAAGTTTTGCTCACTTTTGCTTGGGACATGCTAGCTGGCAACATAGGATTGCATTCAGTATGCTAAGCCAAGCTAGCGGCAACCCTGCCAAACTAAAACAATGCATGTCCTGAGACAAAAATGCATTTGCCCGCAGGAAAGAAGTTGAAAAATGGTGGAGTGTTTCTTTAAACCCCCAAATATACAAACTACAAAATGAAAGTAAGCTGCAGTAAGCAAAAAATGTAAACAAAACAACAACTTAAATGTTCCAGGCCTGTCCCTCTCTCATCTTTAACTGTTGTTGCTCATTACCATTCGCTCCACTGGCCTCGCTCCATTCCCATGACTTTCGGCCCCACCCTGCTTCCCGCCAGAGGCTAACTTATTTCAGAATTTTTATAGTACAATGCAAATAAGCAGTCAGGTACATTTGGGAAAAAGAGATACATGCTGCACACATTTATTTTCCAACATGGCTGATGGTAAAACCTTTCAGAGCTTCAACCCTCTTGCCCTAATAGCACTCTTGCCTGTGGTTGTAATCCATGCTTTCACCGATGCATTGAAAACTTTATGAGGAGGTTTGAGTGTGAGCTCAAAGCTTGACCTGCATTTTAGCACAGACGCCTCTGCCTGTCTCTCTCACTTCTGTCTCGCTGAAAACTTTCTTGTACCCAGCAGTCAATACATAATCTCTTAAAGGAACAGGCACCCACAAATTCTGTCATCATACACCCTCATGTCATTCAAAACCCATATATAATTATTTTTCTTAATCTTCGAAATGCAGTTTTTCCACATGATGGTCAAGCTTCTAAAAACACAAAAAGGCATACAATTATCACCAGGGCTGATCCTCCTTATTGGCAATGTACACAGTTGCATTGAGCCCCTGAACCACCAGGGGGCGCCCCTGGCTCTCAACAATGATTTAGGGTTGTGTTTTAGTTTAGCTTTTGATTTTGGCTTCCAGCGATTATGGAAACAAGATGCTGCTTTCCGTTCCTTACCTTTTAAAGCGGTGTGCTGTCACCATATGTAACATCTAAATCAGTCGAATCATGTAACGTCGCATGTAAAAGTGTGTTGAGCTGCGAAAGAGATGCTGTTCTACTTTCTGTCTGTGTGATCTGAAATGGACAGAAACAGAGTACAGGCTACTGTGAGCTTCGTGTGTGCGCTAAAACATAAACACACACACACATATTTTTTAAATATCTGTTTTGGGAACTTAAAAAAAATATTAAACACATTCAGTTAGTCTTCAGTGAACATAAGCACATAATTATTAAATAATTACAGAATAAAGTCCCCCTACAGTCACTAATTTTATCCGTTTAAACTAATCTTTGATAATCAAAAATACATTTAATTATTTATTTTTTCTGTGAAAAGAATTTCTTCATGTCTTAAAATAACTTGAATGTAACTTCTTAAGTCCCTACCTCCATTCACACCAGATCGGACTACCTAATTCATTCGGTCAAGTTGAAATATTGGTTTAATTCTGCCAGAAATCTAGTCAGAAGAAAAAAAGAGCAAATTATACAGGGTCGTCTAAGTCAAGGTATCAGAACAGAAATTGTGTTTTATGCTCACTCTCTACAATTTTAGACACATAACAGTAATTGATATGATTAGCCTTTGGCTTGACTACATTATCAAACAGCTAATCATGTGTTGCTAATGTTACACAATGTTCCTGTTCGCCATCTCAGAGTCAAACAGCTGCCTTCTAAAACTCAGCATCCTTACAAACGCTTAGAACAGCATTGGAAGTCAGCGGAGAACATGGTTGCATGTTTGTAGTCGAAGAAAAAGCTGTTTCTTTGGTACACTGCAGTTTTAATTAGAAAATGGCGTTGACTGATGAAGCTGGACATTGTTCGTCTTAAAGCATATTAAAAACAGACATAAAGGGGTACTTCAGCGCTGGGAAGATGAATCTGTATTTAAACTGGGTCATTAATGTAGTGGAAATGTGAAATTATTTTTGAATTTGGTGCCTTCTAGACTGAGAAAAGACAGAAAATGTATTTCTGTCTCATGGGGATGAAAGACTACAATTCCCAGAATGCTTCGCTGCCCTGTGAGGCCATTCCCAAAGCCACCTACTGGATTACTGGATCACATTACCACCGCATTCATTTTACATTAAAATCAGTTCAGTAAGAGAACAGACACTACAAATAAAAACTTAACGTGCATGTTCAATATAATGTGATTTAGCCGCTGAGGGGGTGTCATGGCACAAATGCAGCAGGAGTCAGATTACTTTCACCGTGATGAATGAGCTTAATGAGCTCTCATGATGAGAGCTGAGGTTATCGCGTCCGCGCGTTTTCACAGCGTTTTCACAGCTCGTTTTCAGTTCATGCCTTTGGAAGCTTAACTGTCATAGGAATTAATTTGAGAAGTTGAAACACTCACTCTGCTCCGCCGCTCCGTTTACATGAATGCCCGCAGCTGCCTGAGCTGAGTGCTGTGAGTGTGATCCCACTCACCATGTGGAAAACATGTGGAAATTGCTCCCTCTGCTGGCTGTAGTCTTTAGCCTCTGGCCAAAAATTCCTCCGATGACGCAAACTGGCGATCATTCGAATATAGGCTACTCCAGGGTTTCTACTGATACGAAGCCATATGCTAATCGTAACCCTTTAAAAGCTTCCTTCAAAGGGGTTCTTTAAATGTTGATCTTTACTTCACACTTTAGAGTGAACAATATCTTTGCAGCTCTCTCATGAAATTACATGTAAATTGAGATTATTTTACAAAATGCATGTTGTGAACTAAAAAAAAAAAAAAAAAAACACTATAAGATGCTTCTTTCTCAGTGAGCATGCGCTTGCATATTCAGAGCTCAATAACTAAAGGTTCCAATATCACTTACTGGTATTAAAAGTAAATAACAGCAGGATGAAATCTTAATAGGATAACCTACTTCTTTACACCTGTTTTTTCTTCCCCCTTTCCTCCGTCCACCTTGGGACATTGATTTGATTAGGCCAACTTCGAGCGTTTTTTTTTGGGGATAAAGCAAATACACACATATGTCAAGTCTGTACAGAAATAAACCTTCCATTTGACAAATCCCATTTACTCCAGCTCCAACAGGTGAAGTAGGGGTAATTCTCTCGAAATCTCCTCTCGAACAAAATTACTTTTTCTTTGCTCTCAATATCCAGTGTGAGTCCATCGTGTGCCGTCTTAAGATAATATTTAGTATTCAGTCCTCGCAGGTGTCCTGCCTCTCCCGACAGACCCGATCTCTGATGAAATCTTGGACCTCTCAATTCTTAATACGAACCAGAAACCATGAAATGAAGTGGTATGTTGAAGTACTGTACTGATGGTGTACTTTAATAGAGAAATATAGTGTGTATCAGGATTTTTACTCATTTATTTTTGAAACATCACTCATGATACAAATCAGAAAACCAAGCTGGATGTGTCGGTACGATAAACAGTAACCACGTATTTTTCAAAACATCTGTAAAAATGATCAGTCTGCTTATTAATAAAAACACAAGATAGTATGAAGTAAAGCATCATACCGCCATCTGTTGGCCATATTGTGTTATTACAATATTGTGTTGAGTGCAAATTAGCTGTTTATTATATATATATATATTGCAGTTTTCATTCCAAAGAATCTCATAAAAAAATACAAACAATCAACACATAAAAGCCTTTCTGAACAGAAAAGTCTTCAGTTCAGCTTTAAACTGGTCCAGGCTCTGTACTGCTCTCAGCTCACTGGGAAGGTGGTTCCAAAGCCGCGGTGCAGCCGAGCAGAAAGCTTGATCTCCCATGGTACGAAGCCTGGTGGTGGGGACTTGAAGAAGCAGGTGGCTTGATTTCAGACTGATGAGTTCCTGTAGATATGGAGGTGCATGTCCGGTGATGCATTTATGTGTGAGCAGGAGGATTTTGTAGTCGATCCGGGATGAAACAGGAAGCCAGTGCAATGAGTGTAGGATGGGAGTTATGTGATCATATTTACAGACTCTCATAAGGACTCTGGCAACGCTGTTCTGGAGGTATTGAAGCCTCTGGATATTTCTGCCAGAAATCCCACTGAAGAGTCCGTTGCAGTAGTCCAGCCTGGTGGAGACAAAGGCATGGACAAGTTTCTCTGCATCTGGAAAGGTTAAAAGGGGACAGAGTTTGGAGATGTTTCGAAGGTGGTGGAAGGAAGTTTTACAAATGTGATTAATGTGGTCATTGAAGGTCAGCTGTGGGTCAAACCGAACCCCTAGATTTGTGACTGAGGAGGAGAACGTGATGACCTGGCCATCAAAGATGAGCTGGGATAAGGGAGAGGAGTGGATCTGATGAGGGGTGCCAACCAGTAAGCTGGAGTTCAGCTGGAGGAAGTTAGTTCCCATCCGTGCCTTAATCTCCTCAAGACAGGTGGTGAGTCGTAACAGAGCTGTGGAGGGGCTCGGGGCAGTTTTGATATAAAGTTGCGTGTCATCAGCATAACAATGGAAAGATAGTCCATGTCTGCTGATGACAGGACTGAGTGGAAGCATGTAGAGGATGAATGAGATTGGGCCGAGAACAGACCCCTGCGGAACACCACATGTAACAGGGAGCGGGCTGGACTCACATTCTTCCAATATAACACACTCAGTCCTGACAGAAAGGACTGAAACAACTGCAGTGCTGATCCAGATAGTCCAACTGTATTGGGAGGTGGTCAAATACCGCTGATAGGTCGAGGAGAATAAGCAGTGATGGTGATCCTGAATCGGCTGTCATTAGAAGGTAATTTGTCACCCTAAGCAGAGCAGTTTCGGTGCTGTGGGCTAAGCGAAAGCCTGATATATATGTATTGAAGCATCTGGATATTTCTGCCAGAAGTCCCACTGAAGAGTCCGTTGCAGTAGTCCATATAATCACCTAAAGGATTATTAGGAACACCTGTTCAATTTCTCATTAATGCAATTATCTTATCAACCAATCACATGGCATTTGCTTCAATGCATTTAGGGGTGTGGTCCTGGTCAAGACAATCTCCTGAACTCCAAACTGAATGTCAGAATGGGAAAGAAAGGTGATTTAAGCAATTTTGAGCGTGGCATGGTTGTTGGTGCCAGACGGGCCGGTCTGAGTATTTCACAATCTGCTCAGTTACTGGGATTTTCACACACAACCATTTCTAGGGTTTACAAAGAATGGTGTGAAAAAGGAAAAATATACAGTATGCGGCAGTCCTCTGGGTGAAAATGCCATGTTGATGCAAGAGGTCAGAGGAGAATGGGCCGACTGATTCAAGCTGATAGAAGAGCAACTTTGACTGAAATAACCACTCGTTACAACTGAGATATGCAGCAAAGCATTTGTGAAGCCACAACACGCACAACCTTGAGGCGGATGGGACCGAGTACCGCTCATCTCCACTACAAATAGGAAAAAGAGGCTAAAATTTGCACAAGCTCAGGAACGGGAGCTTCGTGCCCTGTATGTGCATCCCACAAATCTCCATTTACTGCAAGATGCTATCCTATCAATATGGGCCAACATTTCTAAAGAATGCTTTCAGCACCTTGTTGAATCAGTGCCACGAGAATTAAGGCAGTTCTGAAGGCGAAAGGGAGTCAAACACAGTATTAGTTAGACAGCGGGTGAAAACTTTTTGAATTTGAAGATCAAGGTAAATAGTACTTAATTTTCACTTCCGGCAAACTTGTACTTATCTGCTTCCTAAATTCAATTAAACATGTTTTTTAAACAAAATGAGAAAGATTTTGAAATCTTCATCCTGTTCAAAAGTTTTCACCCCCAGCTCTTAATGCATCGTGGAGGGTTGTTAATTGTTGTGTTTGAGTCCCTCAACTGTCCTCAGTGTGAAATGATGGATCTCAAAATCATACACTCACTGCTGAAGAGAGTTCAAATATGCACAAGAAAAAAAGAAAGAAAAGAATTTGGTTGCAAGCAGTTCACATACTGTATGTAAAATTAATTATATACTATTATATTTATACAGCTTGTGATCAGTGTTCAGGGTTACGCAGTAGTAAGTAAAACCTAACATTTTTCTAAAGAAATTAATAATTTTATTTAGCAAAGACACGTTCATTTGATCAAAAGTGACATTAAAGACATTTATAGTGAAACATAAGATTTCTATTTCGAATAAATGCTGTTCTTTTGAACTTTTTTATTCATAAAAGAATCCTGAAAAAGGTATGTCAGTTTCCACAAAAATATCATTCAAATATTTACAATTATTAAAAAATATATATTTAAAGTCTTCATCAAATAAAGACTTTAAATAATCTAACTGACCCAGAATAATATAATCTATGAATAGTATTATTACAAACAGTATATTAGATGTTACTGAAGTGAATTGTATTGTAAAGTTATGCTATTGTCCAATATGCTATTTTGCTATTGTCCAATTCACAAGTTTACTGCCGAATGCTGAATAATTACAACCTAAAACGACCACAGAAGCACAACCTCTGAACCCAGACCAACAGAAGTTAACCGACATACAAAGATGCTTAACCCAACATAAAGATGCTAAATGAGAGCAAGAACTGGACTCCAGCTCAATCAATAAAGGCGGCCTGATCGCTATTTCACTCTGTTTCCTACATGTATGCGGTCGAAGAAACCCAAAGGATGCCCTTAACCCACAATCTGGAAAACGTGGTGAGGAATCCATGCAGAATGGATTTTAGTGTAGGAAACATCAGCCTGATGACTGTGGTTGAATGGTTGCCTAATGCCAAGAAATAATTCATTAATGGTACCAGCTGCATCCAGTCCTGCACTTTCCTTCAACGTTCCCATATTCCAGATCATTCCTGCTTTAATGATTATTTTAATGATGGCAACAAAACAGGAAAGACCCTATAACAGGAAGATCTAAAATTAGCCAATGCTCAGTTATGGATTGAAATATGACTTATTTTAAGATATATGTTGATATATATATATATATATATATATATATATATATATATATATATATATATATATATATATATATATATATATATATATATATATATATATATATATATATATATTGATATGATATAATAAAAATATATGATACATGTTTAATTGTTTATAATATCATATTGATTTTTAAACGTATTTCAAAAATCACAGAATTCATTAGATTCTGTTGTCATTTTACCACTATAACTGTGTTACTTCCTGGGGGAAATCAGCCATTTGTCAGGTAAAGAGATTTTTACTTGTCAGCATGTGCAGTAAAATATTTGTCAATGTATTCTATATTACAATATAGTCTCCAGTGAGTCTGAATAGAAAAATAATGTTGTAATCTTTAAAATATACACTGTAAAAAAAATGTTGTTGGTTTTTGTTGGTTTAACTTAAAAAAGTAAGTAAGCTGGTTGCCTTAAAATTTTGAGTTGATACAATGAAGGGAATTTGTTTAATAAATAGAAACTCAAAATGTTATTGTATCTGAACTACATATAATAGCACTATTTGGCTCCGTCATCAGAAATTAAACACACACAATTACCCAATATGCTTACAAAATCTTTAAATAATGTTTTAATAAAGGCTGTACAAAAAAATTTCATTGTACACTGTACATTTTTTTTTTTTAGAAAAAAAGTTACCAGGTTGCCTTAATTTTGAGTTCATTGAAATTAAAATTTTGAGTTAATACAATGAACATTTTTTTGAGATTCGACAACCTTTATTAAAATATTATTAAAAGATTTTGTAAGCATATCGGGTAATTGTGTGTGTTTTATTTCTGATGACGCAGTGAAACATGCCAAATAGTGCTATTTTCATGATTTATTAAATTTTTTTATGTGGTTCAGATACAATAATAATTTTAGTTTCTATTTATTAAACAAATTTCCTTCATTGTATCAACTCAAATTTTTTATTTCAATAAACTCAACATTTTAAGGCAACCAGGTTACTTACTTTTATAAGTTAAACCAACATTTTTTTTTACAGTGTATCAACTCAAAATGTTAATTTCAATTAACTAAATTTTTAAGGCAACCAGGTAACTTTTTTTCTAAATAATTGTTTACAGTGTACTTATAAATACGCTAATAAGGCTTTTTGAGTCATTTTTGTGAGAAAATTTTACTTCCACATCTAAAAATGCCCAAACCGGAAGTGACATAATGAGAGGGAGTGCGGTGGATTTCAACGATAGGAAAACAATGGATCGGAATGACAATTTGAACGCTGAGAAAGCAGCTGGCGAGCGGAAATACGCAGCACTTTAGAACACCGTAGCTTTTCTATGTGCTTCGAAAGCGAGGGGTGAGCGGTGGGTGGTTGCAATTCTTAACCTCACCACTAGATACCGCTAAAATTTACACAGTGCGCCTTTAAAGGGAACACAGTCTGAAAAGTCTGATCTTTGCACACATAATTAAAATTATTCTTAAAGAATGGTGCAATATCCCACCGTACGCAAATTTCAGAACATCTCAATCAGACGAACAAGACGAACTGAAGCAGTTCTGAAGGCACTCCTCTACCCGGCAATTCCCCATTATTAATTTATTGTCAGCTCTTTTCATTATTCTCACTCCATGCAATTTCCTACGCAAGCAAATCAAACATGTTCTATACAATCATCTTTATTCTCCATTCTTGCATTTCAGACTTTTCTACAAATAATCATTCCTTTATCACCCTTAATGAGCAAAAACTCGGCATTGCATGTGTCCTGGAGTGGCGCGAATGAGAGTGTGTATACGTGTGTGTGCCTAGTGGGTGACTTCTGGCAATGGCTTCTTCCATCTGTGAAGGGCTAGTATGCAGAGAGGAGGCTCACTGCAGAGGCACTTCTCTGGCAAATGTGTTTCTGGGTCTCCCCCTTGAACAGATGGACTTCCTAGGAAATGTAGATGCCTTTAACCACCATCCATCTCTATAACAACCATGCGAACCAATCAAAAGTGCTAATTTACACCCACCATAACACTCAAAAAGCCAAGCAACCATTTTAGAATCAAATTTGTACCATTATTATGTGGGTCTGAGAGGTGAGTAAGAGAAATGTCATGGTGTTCTCGCCGTGTGGTCATAAAGCAAATACTAGAACTATTTGGAAAAAGGCCCTTTTACTGCACCAGTCTGAGACAGATAACACATGTGAAGAAGGAAGAAATAATATGAAAGATACAAAAGACAAACTGCTCACAAATCACTGGACTGCAGCCAGCTCAATTAACACGGCTGTGAAAAGCTTAGTTTTTGTTGCTCGTAATGGGGTTTCAGGATATAACACGTTTGTACAGAATATATATATGCAATTATACTGGAAAATGCCTACAGACTTCTCACTGTGTAAATCACTGTGCATTACCTCTAACTGGTCAAAAGGTTATATGAGCTGCATTTTTTTCCACAGGAATAATTCACCTAAAATGATTTTTTGTATTAATTATGTAAGCTTTGCATGAGGAGCAGACTAAAGTTTACATGACCATATCTGGCATCATCATTTTAATATATTCAAAATATGTGGAATAGAGTAATTGGAGAATGTGATTTATTTTGGTTTGATTCTCTCACAAAGCTATTGAATGAATTCAGATGATTTGGAATATAATGTGTATATCACTTGTATGGTCTTATATGAATATAAAAACACTTCTACCAGAAAGACTCGGGATACAGAATGATGAATGAAGTATAATTTATTGACAGCCCAGCAATCATAATAAAGTTTTGGCATAGTTTATAATCCGAGGGTAGCGGATTAGCATATTCCTGCCTAAAGATGAAGGCAGGGGCGCAGCCGACCCCCTTTGAAGGTATGGACGGAACCATCTTGGTGGTGGTGGGGAGGATGGAGGTTTTTGTCTCATCGGCATGTGATTGGATAGAGATTAGGTTATTAAGTGACGAAGTGATTAAGTCTTCCTGGCAGAACTTAAGCTGAAGCTTCCATTTATATGTGACCCTGGACCACAAAACCAGTCATAAGGGTAATTATTATAATTTGTTTTTATTTATTATAGGTACATCATCTGAAAGCTGAATAAATAAGCTTCCCATTGATGTATGATTTGTTAGGACACTGTTAGGCAGAGCTGCAGCTATTTGAAAATATGGAATCGAGGGTGCAAAAAAAATAAAATAAAAAAATATTGAGAAAATTGCCTTTAAATTTGTCCAAATGAAGTCCTTAGCAATACATATTACTACTAATAATACATTTTTGATATATGTATGGTAGGACATTTACCAAATATTTCATGGAACATATTTACTTAATATCCTAATGATTTTTTTTTTTTTTAAATCTATAATTTTGACCCATAACTATAGTTACCCATGCAACTTTTTGTAGTCCAGAACTACATATGGCAATTTATCTGTTCAATAAAATATATTTCTGATTTGTTGAGTAAAATCACTTTTACATTTCAAATCCTGAAATTGCCATATCTAAAAAGCCAAGCCGGTGTTGATTCTTGTTTTATTACATGCTCTATCACATTCTCTTTTGGCCAGCAGACTCTCCTCAGGTCTGCATTTGTTTTGAACCGATGATTCCCCAGAGGTTCCAGATTTAGTGGCTCCATGTCATCCTTTCTTAATGTGACAACTAACCTACACCTACAACTAGCCACACCATACACAAGCCAAAGTAGTCAGAGAAACTTTTCTCTATTTATAAATATGACAAGACACACGCCTGTCTTCGCTCCTGCGTGTGGAGACTTTTGATGTTGTTTAAACAGTTACGTTTTGTCCTCCTTTATCGCCCCATATTTTATTTTTCAGAAGTAAATAGAAAAACAAAAAAATAGGAAGAAAAAAAAACATTTTTTTTGTTTTAGAAGGGTAATGGGGACTTGTCATATGCCATATTACCCTGTAGTCCAAGACTGGTTTCCCACTGAAGCTAAGCAATGTTGAGCCTGGTCAGAACCTTTTTTTGTTCAGAATTTTTGTTTTGTGTTTTATGCTTTTTTCTTCACTTTAACACACTAAAAATGTTTGAGGCAATTAACCCAGCATCCATTTTTTTTCTGTCATCCACAGGATGCATTACATTACATGATCACAGATTTATTCATGCAAATGCTTTTTAGTAATTCAATCGAGACAAGGCAAAAGAGGATCAGCTATCTGTGAATGTCCTGGCTTTATGGCACACAGAAAGACACGCGCCAGAATTGAGTTCTCTTTTGCTAGAATGAACAATAACAAACACAATCATGAACAAATGTCAGTTTTGTAGCTTTAGTAACTAAATTAAAAGATGTAGTTTATTTTGGAGCCTATTTTTTATAACTTTCAATCACACTGTAATATTTACTGTCTATAATTAATGTTTAAAAATCTTTTTGTTAAAACATCACTAGCTGTATTAGTGATACTGGCCTTTATTCATAAAAAGATGCCATTAAACAAGTATCTGTCTTTATGTTGTTTCTACGTTAATATATTAAAAGTTTATTATTACATTATAAAATATATTAAGAACTTATATTACAAACTTTAATGTTTTTGATCACGATCAACTTGTGGTTCATTTGTAAAAAAATTATTGAATGACAGCATATTATATATATATATATATATATATATATTATACACACACTGTAAAAATTTTTTTAGAAAAAAAGTTACCTGGTTGCCTTAAAATTTTGAGTTAATACAATGAACATTTTTTGAGATTCGACAACCTTTATTAAAAGATTATTAAAAGATTTTGTAAGCATATTGGGTAATAATGTGTGTGTTATTTCTGATGACACAGTGAAACATGCCAAATTGTGCTATTTTCATTATTTATCACATTTTTTATGTCGTTCAGATACAAACTTATTTTGAGTTTCTATTTATTAAACTAATTTCCTTCATTGTATCAACTCAAATTTTTAATTTCAATAAACTCAAAATTTTAAGGCAACCAGGTTACTTACTTTTTTAAGTTAAACCAACAAAAACCAACACAATTTTTTTTACAGTATATATATATATATATATATATATATATATATATATATATATATATATATATATATATATATATATATATATATATATATATATATATATATATATATATATATATATATATAAATAAATAAAAGCTACACAAATTCATCATGAATTTAGAATTCATATTCACTTCTACTACCAAGTATGGAGAGACCAAGCCTAAACTCTAAAACAAATATATGTTGAAATATGCTGTATAAATGTGAGTCCAAACACTCAAAGTGTGATTCGAGTCAGCGGCATGTTGTTCTGCATACCAAAGTGAAAGGCTTGAAAGGGAATGCTAAACAAACACATACAGTATTCAGTTCTGAATTCGACCCACTGTTTGCTCTGCATGTCTGATAATATGTGTAGACGTTTAAAATTATTAATGTATGTTAAACATAAAACTTGGATTGAATCTGACTATGGAGCAAGTTTGAGATGCCACCAGACAGAAACTTTAGACTCTAAAAAATCTTGGGTTACGTTTTTCTTTTTTTAGGGGGATTGAGCTTTTTAGGTCATATTCAGGATTTCTTTTGTTATCCAGCTCCTGGGTCAGATGGAACAACCCAGTGTTTGGGTAGTTTTTGTGTTATCCTGCTCCTGGGTCAGACATAACAACCTCGTGTTTGGGTATTTTTAGTGCTTTCCAGCTCCTGGGTCAGATGTAACATATAGTGTTTGAGTATTTTTTTTTGTGTTATCCAGCTCCTGGGTCAGACTTAACAACCCAGTGTTTGCGTAGTTTTTGTGTTATCCTTCTTCTGGGTCAGACGTAGCAACCTTGTGTTTGGGTATTTTTTGTGTTTTTCGGCTCCTGGGTCAGACTTAACCAGGGCCGGCGCTAGCCATTTGGGTGCCCTAAGAGGTGGGGAAGCCCCCTTCCCAGAGGGAGACTACAGAGATTCACCTCTTTCTCGACTAATTTCCTCTAGGCCTATATTACTTTTGTATTGCTTTTGTATATTAACATGCTTTTAGAAATATTGTATTTGTTATTTATACTAGTAGCCTATTGTGATGATTTTTTCACGACCCAGCTTTTTTGGTGCCCCCCCAAGCACTTGGTGCCCTACGCGCAGTGCGTGATGTACGTGTGCGGAGCGCCGGCCCTGGACTTAACAACCCAGTGTTTGGGTATTTTTCATGTTTTCTAGCTCCTGGGTCAGACGTTAACAGTCCAGTGTTTGGGTATATTTTTGTTACCCAGCTCCTGTGAGACGTAAACAATCCAGTGTTTTGGTAGTTTTTGTGTTACCCAGATACTAGGTCAGATATAACAACCCAGTGTTTAGGTAGCTTTCGTGTTACCGAGATCCTATAGGTCAACAGAAGGACATAACCTCTTCAAGAGAGAGCACTGCAGCTCCGTCAAATTGGTGCTTGTCTGCACAAGATCAAGCGCTGTTACGGTGAAGCGGGACAACAGAGACTGGACAGTTACATTTGAATTACTTTTAAATGTTAAGTTTTTACTTCTAATATTTGTTAACTAGCTTAAATGTAGGCACAGCCGGACCTCACGAAAAAAAAAACATGTTTTTGAAAAACATATTGTCTACCAATCCAATCACATGTAAATGTGTATATATAGTACACTTATTCAATGTCGTGAAATGTATATGCCAAAACTCATTTTGGCGTGCATATGCTGTTTTTGGCGTGCATATGATACACACTTTATGGTGTATTATACGTACGAAACCCCCAATCCCACCACCCAAATCCTACCCAAGAGCGTGTCATATACCCGGCATAAAGTGCGTATCATATGCACGCGAAAAACAACGTATCATATGCACACCAAAATGAGTTTTGCCGTATACATTCCACAACATTGCACACTCGTACTATTTACGCAATTACATGTGATCGGGTTGGTAGGCAATATGTTTTTCAAAAATGACAAAATATACTATACTATAAAATATTGTCACATATATAAAATATTTTTTATATTTTTTAAAAGTTTAGAGGATTTTAAACCGAGTTAATCCGTGAACATTAATTAATGTATGAAATAAACAAAAATAAGCAAGTACTATAGAAAAAATTAATCAACCCATTATGCTGGGTTAAATGACCAACCCAATTTGGGGGGTAAAATTACCCCAACATATGTTCTGTCTTATATTTTCCCATCACTTGGGTTAAAAATCAACGCAGATTGGGTTGTTTTTAACCCAGTGTTTTTTTTAGGTCTTCTTTTGTATACTACGGCAAATACAGTAAAACAGCCTGCGGCTTTAAAATGATATGAGGGTGAGTAAATACTGACAGAATTTTCATTTATGGTGAACTATCCTCATGAATCGAAATTAGTTGTTGTTTTCACAAATCACGCAATCATCTGAACGTCCGTGTGTCGTTGTAAATCGGTTTATCTTGAGCCATTGTTCGTGTCTCTCCAGAAGACATGAATTGGATTAGACACTTGGTTAGTTATTTTTATGATGCCATAATGACATATTTTTTTTTGTAACCATTTTTAAGTTTAAGATGAATAATGGGCTTTAAACGGAGGGACAGAAATCCCTCAGGTTTTATAAAGAATATCTTCATTTGTGTTTGGAAGTTAAACAAAAAACGACATGATGGTGAGTACATGATGACAGAGATTACATTTGTGGTAGCCTACATTTGTAAATTTGTGTTCGGGTGAGTTATACCGTATATAAATAGGCCTACTACAGCAAGTTGAGCCTTGGATAAAACAACTCTATATCGTGAATCATATCGTTTCCATCGACGATACATATCGTCACATTTTTATATATTGGATACATCGTTTAATGATAGATCGTTACACACCTATTAGAAGTCTATTAAAACAAATGAGTGGATGGTTTAATCAAGCCTCAGTAACTTTAGACCAGATGATGGAGAATGATGGTCATGATGTTCTCAATTATATGAGGGTCAATATTCGATGGAATAAACCAGACTACTCCCCTAAAAACACTAGGCATCTGGGGGTCCTGCAACATCCCAGAGGAGCTCTGAGCTCATTTTACACTGGACTAATAATAAACCACTGGGATGATTAGTCACTCTATTCCGTCTTCCATGTTTATTAATCTGCACCATCCCAAAGGTCATGCACAGGACATAACACAATCACTAGGGAGTCAAGCAATAGATGTTAACGAGCCTTTTAATATCAAGAAACTCCGCAGATGCCTCTGAATTGAAGAGTATGGGCTCATCTGTCTCATAAAGAAGGATACTGGGGAAGAAAATACAGCCGTGATATTAGACTGGGAGTGTAATCAGCATGGCCGGCAGTGGCTTAATCTTGTGTGACTTGCACAAAATGAGGTATTGGAGTGGCCACAAGGAGATGTGCAGCTTGCTTGGTTTTTATTACGCTGTATTGAATCAGACCAACATGAAATACTGTTTCAAAGATGATTTGAGCGTAACCTCAGAAAAACTGATGAATTTCTTAATGAAATCAACATGAGAAGCTCCCAAAGGCCATTCAAAAGTACCTTCAACTTCACGCCAAAGCTTGCAGCAGATCTTAGTCAGGGTAAATGTCGTATTTCATTGGATGTGAATCAAAACAAGGGTGTGAGAGACAGAAATACAGCCTGTAATGGGTTGGATTGTTACACTTTGGCGTTGTTTAGGAGATTAAACATTTGTGTCTATGTACAGAGTGGTAGAACATATCAGTTGGGAAAATTAGACATAATATAAAATCTTAAAAGGAATAGTTCATCCAAAATGTAAATGTTCAGCTTTTGACATAATTTACCTTTTACAAATCATTCAGATTGACTGAAAAGATCTTGCACAAATTAATAATAATAATAATAATAATAATAATAATAATAATAATAATAATAATAATAATAATAACAATAATAATAATAATAATAAAATAAAAATAATAATAAAAAAATAAAAAAAATAAATAAATGAATAAATCAATATTAATTCATTCAATCAATAAATAAATTAATGAATGACTAAATAAATAAGTAAGTAAATAAATAAATATTTTAAATCATAAATATTATAAATAAACATAAATATTATAAACGTATGTTTACAGCATTGATGCGTCAATCATAAACTTGCTGGAATATAGTCTGCAAATCATACAGGGACTTTTATGATTGTTTTATGACACTTTCATGCTTAATTTCTAAACATCACAAAATTACAAAAGCTAAAACTGAAATTCAAATAAAAAAATATATACAGTGGGGCAAAAAAGTATTTAGTCAGTCACCAACTGTGCAAATTCTCCACTTAAAAAAAGAGAGCCTGTTATTTTTATCATAGGTACACTTTAACTATGATACAGAATGTAAAAAAAAACAAAACATGATTTTTAAAGTATTTATTTGCTAATTATGGTGGAAAATAAGTATTTGGTCACCTACAAAAAAGCAAGATTTCTGGCTCTCACAGACCTGTGACTTCTTCTTTAAGAGGCTCCTTTTTCCTCCACTTGTTACCTCTATTAAGGCACATGTGTGTACTTGTTATCAGTATAAAAGACACCTGTCCACAACCTCAAACATCAGACTTCAAACTCCACTATTGCCAACAACAAAGAGCTTTCAAAGGACACCAGAAACAAAATTGTAGACCAGCACCAGGCTGGGAAGACTGAATCTGCAATAGGTAAGCAGCTTGGTGTGAAGAAATCAAATGTGGGAGTAATTATTAGAAAATGGAAAATATACAAGACCACTGGTAATCTCCCTCGATCTGGGGATCCATGCAAGATCTCACCTTGTGGGGTCAAAATGATCATATGAACGGTGAGCAAAATTCCAGAAACACACGGGGGGACCTAGTAAATGACCTGCAGAGAGCTGGGACCAAAGTAACGAAGGCTACCATCAGTAACATACTATGCCGCCAGGGATTCAAATCCTGCAGTGCCAGACGTGTCCCCCTGCTTAAGCCAGTACACGTCCGGGCCCATCTGAAGTTTTCTAGAGAGCATTTGGATGATCCAGAAGAGGATTGGGAGAATGTCAGATGAAACCAAAATAGAACTTTTTGGTAAAAACTCAACTTGTCGTGTTTGGAGGAGAAAGAATACTGAATTGTATCTAAAGCACACCATACCTACTGTGAAGAATTGGGGTGGAAACATCAGGCTTTGGGGTTGTTTTTCTGCAAAGAGACCAGGACGACTGATCTGTGTAAAGGAAAGAATGAATGGGGCCATATATGGTGAAATTGAGTAAAAACCGCCTTCCATCAGCAAGTGCATTGAAGATGAAACATGGCTGGGTCTTTCAGCATGACAATGATCCCAAACACACTGCCTAGGTAACAAAGGAGTGGCTTCGTAAGAAGCATTTCAAGGTCCTGGTGTAGCCTAGCCAGTCTCCGGATCTCAACCCCATAGAAAATCTTTGAAAATCCGTGTTGCCCAGCGACAGCCCCAAAACATCACTGGTCTAGAGGAGATCTGCATGGAGGAATGGGCCAAACTACCAGCAACAGTGTGTAAAAACTTTGTGACGACTTTTGACCGTTTGATCTCTGTCATTGCCCACAACGTATTGAGATGACCTTTTGTTTTTGACCCAATACTTATTTTCCATCATAATTTACAAATAAATTATTTAAAATTCAGACAATGTAATTTTCTGGATTTTTTTTTTATCTCATTCCGTCTCATAGTCCACAGTGTACATATGATGGAATTTACAGGCCTCTCTCATGGTTTTAAGTGGGAGATATTGCACAATTGGTGGCTGACTACATTATTTTTTTGCCCACTGTATATATATACATAAATGAAATAATACAAAAAATAACACTGGAAAGAATACAGTATTATACGGTTTTAAAATAAATAAGAGTAATTGTAAAATATGTAAAGTGAAAAAAATTTGTAACATTTTCCTTTTTTAATTATGTGAAACAACAGAATTTTTATTTAGTAAAATGTTGTTGTTGTTGTTTTGGACCCCTCTGATATCTTTTGTATGGAAAAATGAGACACATCTAAAGCTCTTCTTATTTGTTCCACAGAAGAAATGCAATCACACGGTTTGGTAAATTACAGAATGTTCACTTTTTTGGATGAACTATCCCTTTAAGATTGCAACCTGTTGAATTGATTTACATTCCCGCCAAATGAAACACGATGCCATTGTGATGCAACCATTCTAAAAAACTGCAATCTTCTAGTCCAGGGTAGCTGTTGTAGCCTCTCTTGAGCGCTTCCATGGCATTCTAATGACTATAGCACTGCCTCAAGGCCTGCCATTGCATTATCTCTTCAAAACAAGCCAAAGACAAACCCCAAATTTGTCACTCCGCCAACCCAACAAAAGCCTCCTGGAGCAAACCACAAGGCAGAATCTGAATTGAAAGAGCCTGTGTTAAAGCTGTCATCCAGATCAAACTTACAACACAAACTCCCTAAAACTACTATCAAGTAGCATGCACTAGCTATGCAATAAATGCAGCAAGCATGAGACAGCTGACAGGGGATGTCTTTGTTTAAATGTGGTGTAGTGATGTGTCGTTCATGAACGATTCGTTTATTTTGAACGAATCTTTAATATGACTCGGGACTACCGAGTTGTCTCAGAGAGTGATTCGTTCATTTTGTGTTGACCGCGCATGCGCATTACGCAACATATGGGTTCTGAATCTATAGGTGCTTCTCATTGTCAAGGATGCTTTCTTGGAAGGACTGATCCTTCCAAGTCACTTCCTTCAGAGGCTAGGCGAGGCTCCTCTTTAGCATTCGGAGAACACGTAAATGGAACAGGCTAGCAAGTGCGCGTCATTACGTCAGTGAAAAGGTCTGTTGGCCATCAATAGCATTATGTGTGACGTTATTTGTATATTTTTTTATATCAATACAGTAGTAATTTGTACCGTCATTTAAACGTTAAACTTTACTTATATTTACTACGCTTATAATAAATGTTTGGTAACGTAAATAAAAGCATTGTGGCAAGTAGCGAGGCGAGGGACCGTGAGAGCGGGCCGATGGAGTCATAATGAGCGGCAGCTGATCGCCACACCGGTCTCGGCTCACGGCAGAGTTACAGGAGTATAAATGGAGCAGCGTGGATGATGAGAGAGGACTAGGTCTGGACTTTATGTTATGGTTTGTTAATGTTTTATTATGTGTGTGCGGGCAGTCACCCGTGAGGGGCTGCCCGCGTTTCTTTCGTTTTGTTTATTATTTATTATAAAGTTGTTGAACGTTCGCCGGCTCCCGCCTCCTTCCTTCCCATCTACGAACCCCGATACAAGCATGTTTGCCCCATTAACGCTCCGACTCCGCAAACGTCTGAAGATAGCAAAGCTGCGCGCATAGGATTGTGGGTGATTTGAGAACGCGAAGAGCGTGAAGGCTACTCATATGCATCCTTTCCTGTATATGACATTTTTTGAACGAAGGACTCGTTGAAATCTTTGAAACCTTGGTTGAAATTCCGAGGATCCTCGACATTGGAACAGTCCTTCGTCGGATGTTTATTTGTAGCATCCTTGGAATTCTGGCTTCCAAGGATCCTTCTTTGGCATTGAGAAACGCCTTCTGAGTCTTTCGTTCTTCCTGTCAGTCCCATAGAGTCTATTCTGTATATATATATATATATATATATATATATATATATATATATATATATATATATATATATATATATATATATATATATATATATATATATATATATATATATATATATATATATACATATAAAAATTTGTGATGTTTAGACTTGAATAGGCAATATATTCCCAAATTTGTATATGTCTGATATTAAGTGAGAATTATATAAAAAATTTAATAAATAAAAACTACGTGCTTGTTCCTGAAAAGGTTGTGAACTAGTGTTCAATACAGTAACAAGTCACGTGACAAAAGAACGAACGACTCAAACCCGAAAGACTCGTAAGAACTAATCTTTTCTGTTTCCTTTACCGACAGCATAGTCTCTATGGGACTGACAGGAAGAACGAAAGACTCAAACCCGAGACTCAAAAAAACGAATCTTTTCTGTTTCCATTACTGACAGCATAGACTCTATGGGACTGACAGGAAGAACGAAAGACTCAAACCCGAAAGACTCTCAATAATTTTTGTTTCCGGACCTGTGTCACATGGTCCGGGAGGCCCAGCCCCAGATCTGAGCAGAGTCAGACACAGACGAGTCGAAAACTAACGTCTTGAGGAGTTCGAAGACACGAGAGGCGGAGAACAAGCGTGATAAATATGAAGTTGCAAAAGAAAGAATGTCTCGGGTCAGGAGGTGGGGTGAACTAGCAATAGCCTGACCCATCAACTAATAAAACATTTCAGATTCTTATAATTTGGCTTTGGTTGCAGTACCGTATAGTTTATTTTTATTTAGGCTTTACAGATGTAATCAACATTTTATAGTACAAGATGTGTTGGGCTATTTAATATGTCATTTTAATTATATTTTGCTGAAATGAACGAAATGACTCGAAAAAAGTTTTGTTCATTTTGCTGAACAAGACTCAATGATCCGAGTCAGTAAAATAATCCGAACTTCCCACTACTAATGTGGTGGAAGAACCAGGTAATGTATTACAATCCATCCATTTGTGAATAGTAATTGCACAATTTTAATTTGACCTCAAGGCTAATTTGTGTGCTGCTCTGAATAGTTGAGATGTCCATTAGCTTCCATCCCTGACCTCTCTTAGCAGTTTGAGTGGGGCTTTGCTGAGACTGAATAATAAATTCCGTCTGGGCCTTTCTTTATGTTTGCGTCTTGTGGCGGCCTACCTTGTCCTACATTTAGACCTTTTAGTGCTTTGAGGAACAAGAAAAGTGAAGCTTCACCATTGCATTACAGACAGGAGTTCATTGAGGCTGTCTGCTTCTCTGCTCATTGTGAAATCTATCCTTCACTATGACTGATAGGTATTCCATAATCTGTTCTGTAAAACATTCTGCTCCGAAGGACGTTTTAACAGCACTTTTTACATTTACATTTACATTCATCTTCCAGGCAGATGCTTTTTTACTGCAGTGACATGCTAGAAAGTGCTTGTGGCAATTATTCTAGCCGGCAGCGTGAGGTACAAATCAAGTACTAAGACAAAGCCAAAAAGTGCCAAAAAGAACAATGCTTAGGAATCACAACGAATTCATGGCTTGGAGGAAACAAGGGCCCGGAATGATGCTTGCTTTCTAAACCAGGTGAGCAAACACGAGTTGCGTGGTGATGTTCCGGAGTGGTGTCTTCGAGAAATATAATAATAAATGCATCTCTATCAAAGTGAAGGATGGGGGGGTACCATTGTATGGGGAGCCTTTATAGCTGTTGGTATTGGTGAGCTACTTGACTGTGAAGAGTCATTTAATGCTTTGGAGACCAGGACAATCTTGCAGAGTATTCCCACAACTGAAAAGCTGTTATCTAAAGATGAATTATCAGATGTTATTTTTCAACAAGACAATGCTCATGCTCAAGTGTCAAAGACAACCAAGAAGTGGCTTGTGAACAAGTCTACCAGGGTCATGTTTTGTCCTGCAGAGTCCAGATTTGATCTCACATTAAACTCAAATGAAATGGGAGACCTTTTTCAACTACTCATGAACTGTTTAAAGCCATTAACATTACATAACTCTACTTAGGCCTACTGTAAAAAGCTATCTGCAATTTGGGAAAGGCTATTCCATGCATGTTATTTTATCTACAGCATTTGTGCAATTCTTGATAATTTCCTGACCGGTGGTTTGTGATATTAGAGGACCCTATCATACGCCCGGCACAAAGCGGTGATATAATTTTTTTGCTAGTTTCTGCCTGACGGAGTTATCATTTTCACGTACAGCGACATTTTGTTATAGCAAATGCATTTCTGAAAACGAGGTGTGTTCAGACGCATTGTTGGCACGTTGCTATTTTAAATGTTTTGATTATTACACACACAGGGGCACACAGCAGCACACAAGCATTTTTAAATATTAATAATACAAGGATTTCTCTCTGGAGAAGTGTTCAGTCTTTCCACATGCAACTTTTGCTATGTAAATATTAAAGGGGTACTTCAGCGCTGGGAAGATGAATCTGTATGTAAACTGGGTCATCAATGTAGTAGAAATGTGAAATTATTTTTGAATTTGGTGTCTTCTAGACTGAGAAAAGACAGAAAATGTATTTATGTCCCATGGGGATGAAAGACTACAATTCCCAGAATGCTTCGCTGCCCTGTGCCATTCCCAACGCCACCAACTTGATTACAGTGACATGAGTTAGAGAAGACACTACAATTAAAAACTGAACGTGTCTGTTCAATATAATGAGTGAGTCACTGTGCGAGTATCACAGCACTGAGAACTCACTGCACGAGTGATGAGAGCTGAGGTAATCGCGACTACACTCGCGGCATACATTCACAACGCGAGTTCAGTCTGGCGTGTTTCAGTTCATGCCTTTACAAGCTTAACTTTCATAGAAATTAATTTGAGAAGTTAAAAGTCTTACATTGCACACCATAGCTCCGTTTAAATGAGTGCCTGTATAGCTGCCAGCTGAGCTCTCCCTGCAAGCTGAGTGTTATCTCCCATCCCCCATGCGCGGATTCAAAACATGCGGAAATGGCTCCCTCTGCTGGCTGTAGTCTTTAGCCTTTGGGCAAACATTCCTCCTATGATGCAAAAATCGTCAATTTGCATCATAGGAGGAATTTTTCCAGAAATAAAATGCATAAATCTCTTGTCTCAGGGAGATATGAGGGGGAAAAGCACAATAATTTGAATATACTCCAGGGTTTCTACAGATACAAAGCCATATGCTAATCGCTGAAGTAACCCTTTAAATGATGCAAGCACAACTGGCTTTTAAAGGGAATTGGAAATGAGACACTGATTGATTTATTGCATGTTATGCCCAAAACACACCCATGACTCATTTAGAGACTGTGACAAGAACAAATTAGAGCTTTCACCTGGTGCACCAACCATAGTTCCATTGTTAAACTAGCAAAAGAGGATTTGGACATGCCCTATGTGTACCTGCACTTCAGACAATGCACTCAGATCATTAAAAAATGTGGTTAAGACAATTAAAAGACTACTAAATATATTGCCATTTTTGGCTTGGACCATTATTTTTAGTATATGTATATACACAGACCAGCAAACAAGTGTCCCAAACCCCTCTAAAACTGGTAAGTCATAGCAGCCTAACCAGCTAAATAGTTCTAATCAGCTAACAAGTACCCCAAACTCCTCTAAAACTAGCAATCTAGAACAGTCTAACCAGTTAAAATGTTCTGAACAGCTAACATGTTCTACAAACCCCTATAAAACCAGCAAACCAAGCTTAACTAGCTTAAAAAGTCCGACCAGAAAGTACCCCAAGCCCCTCTTAAACCAGCTAACAAATGCTCTAATCTCCTTTTAAACCAGCAAAGCAGGCCTGTCTCACCAACCAACAAATCTCCCAAACCATCAAACCAGACCGGTCTGAACAGGTGACAATAATAATAATTTGTTACATTTATATAGCACTTTTCAAGGCACTCAAATCGCTTTACATTGATGGGGGGAATCTCCTCAAACCACCGCCAATGTGCAGCATCCACCTGGATGATGCCACGGCAGCCATATTGTGCCAGAACGCTCAGGGTAATATGGCATATGACAAGTCCCCGTGACCCTTCTAAATCCAGCAATCCAAACCAGCTGACAAGTCTTGGCTGGTGCAACCCTTACTAGACAGTTGCTTAGCTACCATAACACCAGCGCACCATTGAGCAAGACCCTTCTACAAATAACCCACAGGTGAGCATCAGAAAGACCTATTTAACATATTTCCCACTGTGACTGAGTAATTGTTGTTCTGTTGTATCATAAATCAGATGAAACACTCACACCCTGCATTTGTAACTCCAAACAAGCTCTGAGGAGATTCCTGTTCACACTGCAACACTCTGCTTGTAATGTTTTTTGTACATGTGAAGTTATCATCATCATCTGTTTCATCCCTAAGTTGTAAATAGTCTCGCTGCGGATTAATCTTTAATGACTCCCATCATTTAGACATTGGGTCGATTTTGTGCGCAAACTGTCTTGGAAAATGTCTCAGCACCAGAGCTGGACTGCTGCCTAAATTTCTCTTTTCTGAATCCTCACATCTTCCAAGGTTTAGTTTTACTGACGTTCCACTGCTATATATATATATATATATATATATATATATATATATATATATATATATATATATATATATATATATATATATATATATATATAATATGTATATGAATGGGTCAGAGCATGTCCAAAACTGCAGCTCTTGTGGGGTGTTCCCAGTCTGCAGTGGTCAGTATCTATCAAAAGTGGTCCAAGGAAGGAACAGTGGTGAACCGGCGACAGGGTCATGGCTCATTGATGCGGCCAAGGCTCTTTGATGCACATGGGGAGCGAAGGCTGGCCAGTGTGGTCCGATCAAACAGACAAGCTGTAGCTCAAAATGCTCAAGAAGTTAATGCTAGTTCTGATAGAAAGTTGTCAAAATACTCAGTGCTTCACAGTTTGGTGTGTGGGGCTGAATAGCCGCAGACCAGTCAGGGTGCCTAAGCTGACCGCTGTTCACTGTGAGCATCAGAACTGGACCACGGAGCAATGGAAAAAGGTGGCTTAGTCTGATGAATCACATTTTCTTTTACATCGCGTGTGTGTGAGTCCCTTACCTAGGGAATACATGGCACCAGGATGCACTATGGAAAGAACGCAAGCTGGCGGAGGCGGTGTGATGCTTTGGGCAATGTTCTGCTGATAAAATTTGGGTCCTGCCATTCATGTGGATGTTACCTTGACACGTACCACCTACCTAAGTTTTGTTGCAGACCATGCACATTCTTTTATGTACATCCTTTTATTCCCTGGTGGCTGTGGCCTCTTTCAGCAGGATAATGCGCCCTGCCACAAAGCAAAAAAGATTCAGGAATGGTTTGAGGAGCATATCAACGGGTCTGAGGTGTTGACTTGGCCTCCAAGTTCCCCAGATCTCAATCCAATCGAGCATGTGGGATGTGCTGAAACTTACAGGACTTAAAGGATCTGCTGCTAACATCTTGGGGCCAAATACCACAGCACACCTTCAGGAGTCCATGTCTCAATATGTCAGGGCTTTTTTTGGCGGCAAAAGGGGGAGCCACACAATATTAGTCATAATGTTATGCCTGATCGGACTATATTACATACTGCATTTTTATATTATAACATAATTGTTTTATAATATAAACTGTATGCATTTCATTTATATATTATATAAATGTTGATTTATATAATTTTTAAATTATATGGATTATATTATAAAAAATAAATAAAATAAAGCTTTTTTTTATAGTGTTATCCTATTACAGCAAACAGGAAATGAGATGGGGAGACTCCTTGAAACATCCCTGCAGCCTCATGCATCTAATCACAGCCAATCTCTGAAGTGCGTAATTCCAAGATGACAGGAAAATGATTTTGCCCGTCGGTGATTGTGTCATTCAACCGAGTCCCTTCCGCTAGGGAGTGACGCAGGACAAGGTCACCTCATTAGCATGGCGTGAATAAAAGCTAGTCAGCTGTGGCTTCAGGAGTTCGTTTTTCTGAGCTCGGTGCCTGGCATTCTCTGACATTTTTGTGGCAGGTGAGTGCAACAAAAGGGTCTTTAAAACTGATATGATAAGAAAGCCGGGTCTGCTGACATGACAACAGATTTCTGGGGGGGATAGCGCTGTCTCCATTGTTGCTACCGTCCACAAGAAAGAAAAGAAAAAGGAAAACTAGACTTCAAGATTCCCGCTGTATACCACGGCTGTGGGATTTCATGGAGGCCTTTTCTTTAAGAATGCGGCAACACCATCTGCTATGCAGGTATTAGAACAGCCCATATCAAATAATAAAACAATCATAAATAATTTATATATATTTTTCAATGGATTAAATAATTACTTTTTTTTTTTTTTATTAAAACATTTTCATTGGAAAATATGAAAGCACATTAGTCCTTTTACAATCCTTTATACTTTTTCAAAGGCTATGTTTACACCTGGTTTTAAGACGTGTTTGGCCGATCGGATTACAATTACACCCTTAAAAATTATGGAATTACCTTTGTCTCAATAAAACTAAATGAAACCTTATAAAACTGAACGAAACTTTTTCAGAAACTATCAAAAATATGGCATTACAAAATAAGAAAAACACATTGAAAATGAAAAAAAAACCAAATGTAACAGGATATTCAGTGTGCTTCATTCTTTCTTAATGTTTTTCAAAGATTCGTTTTCGCAAATAGTATATTGTGAATGCATTGCCAAAGTTTTCGCTTACGTTTCTCAGTTTTTCGTGTGCTGTTTTGACACAAACCTCTCGTGGGGGCGGGCTTAACAGTGATTTACTCTGATTGGATAATGAGATTTTGATGGACAGGTCCTCTCTGACCTGCCCATATTGGAATGATCTCGCGGTGCTTTATATTAGTTCGAGACATGGCGCGGCGACGGCTTCATCTTCATAATCTTCTTCATCCGCTTGTTCTTCAAGGCAGCAATAAGTTTGTGTTATTGAAGTAACCAATTATATCGATAAAAGTTGTCTCAATGTACAGTGTGCAACAGTTCGTTGCGGGTTAATGATATACAAAGGCATAATTTGTGGGTGGGACATGTCCCCACCACTTTTTAAAACACTGAAACATTTGCATAGAACAAAACTGTCCCTGCTCTTGATATACAAGAGCCTGCCACCCCCCCCCCACGTCCCACCCACTCTTTAAAACAAAGTTACGCCAGTGTTGATATACATAAAACGTTTTTAAATAATTCATGAGTCAAATAAAGTCAGAACTGCATTTCAATGTTTTTCTTCTTTTGTAAAGGCATATTTTTGATAGTTTCTGAAAAAGTTTTGTTCAGTTTTATTGAGACAAAGGTAATTCCATAAAAAAAATAAAGGTGCCAGGAAGAACCAAAAATGGGGTTTCACAGTGATGCCACAGAAGAATTTTTTTTTTGATCCCCAAAGAACCGTTTTGTAAAAGGTTCCTTAAAGAACCATTTTTTCCCCCATTTTATAGTCTAAAGAACCTTTTTGCCCTACAAAGAATCTTTTGTGCATTGGAAAGGTAATTTGGATATTAAAGGTTATACATGGAACCATACACCCTCCTAAAGAATCATTTAACAGTCCCTCCAGGATTTCACAGGCCTTTTTTGTGATTGTTGCGTTCAAAAATGACTGATGTTTCGGCCACTTTTCTTAAAAGTTGCGATTAAAGTTGTGATGTTTTTCGGCATTCGTTTTTTCTAGGTTAAAATGGCAAAGGTAGATACATTTTTACTTAAAGTGCTCATATTAAGCTTTTTTGCTTTTCCCTGTTCTTTATTGTGTTATAATATCTTTTTTGTTTATGTTAAAGGTTTACAAAGTGAAAAAGCCCAAAGTGCACCCCAAAGGGACTTACCATGTCCCACAGAAAACACTGTTCACCATCTGCTCTATTGTAGTCCAGCCTTTACTTCAGAGACAAATGTACTTACTTTGTAACACACATTATAATGCTCACCTAGCTGCAAGCAGGAAAAACCCTCATGATTTATTTAAAATCATTAAATCATTACAAATTAAAAAGGATATTGATAAGGTGAACAAAACTAACCTTTAGTAACCTTATAAAAAGGCAAAACAAATTATTTAAAATAATAAACTAATACAACTAATTTACTAACTATGATAAAAGTCATAGATGTTTTTCAAAGAACTTGTTCATGTCTCTATATATAAACTATATATATAGTTTGCTGCCGTATGAAGCCACTTAGGAGACCGCGATGATTGGTCAAAGTTGCAGAAAAGTTGCGGTGATTAGTCAAAATTGCAAGTCCCACTGAATTCAGGAGGATTTGTTGAAGTTGCGTTAATAGTTGCGATCGCGACATCGTGAAATCGTGGAGGGACCTTTATTTTTTAAGAGTGTAGACGTATTAATCCGTCTCTTTTGTCCACTTTCAACCACTTCTGTCCTTATTTCTTCGAGGGGAGGGTCTCCGGGCAGTTAAATGTGTGTTTTTTCCCAGATCTTTCGATCTACTGAAGAAAAAAAGCTTGCACAATTTACATATGAACACTACAAAAGCAACCCGGTTGAATGCCTTTTGACTACATACGGAAATGTTCAAGTCGCCAAGCTCAATGTTTTTGACCCTATACACTTGTGATCACATCGACCAAAACACATCTTAATAACAGGTGTAAACAAGGCCAAAGTCTTTCAGGTATAACAATTATTTGTTCCATTGGAATGAATGTCACACCAAGGCTTAGGCCTATTTCAAATGCTGCCCCTCACCTCCCAGTAGTTCTTATATATTGATTATACTTCTAAATGTTGTTACATTTTAATGGACATTCTATTTACAACTAATGAGATTTTGCTCCTGCCTATTTTAGCTTGCTCATTCATTGATTCATTGATCAGTTTCTTTCTTTAGTTGTATGAATAAAATAATGTACCCAATTTTTATATCACTTTTTCTTTAACAGTAGTTGGCGTTTAATGTGCCTGCAGCCATGCAATAAAGTGCAGAATAAAGTGATAACTAATGTTAGGCTGTAATTTATCATAGTCAAAAGATATTAAAGTAAAAATCATTTACTCAACCTCATGTCATTTTAAAATTGTATGAATTTCTTTCTTCTGTGAATCACAAAGGAGAGTTTAATGAATATGCGGATGGGTGAGTTAAGTGCAATAGCATTACAGCATGACTGACTTCGATAACCCAAAAATCTGTCACATTTACTCACCCTCATGTCGTTCCAAACCGGAATTGCTTACTTTCTACAGTGGAACTTAACAAAAATAAATTAAATATATATGTTGAAGAATTCTGGTAACCAAAGAAAGTTTTGGTGACAATAGAGTGCTGCAGGGATTTGTAGTCCAAAAACCCGGAAACAAGTTAACATTAACATTTCACTTCAGGGTCAATCTTCCCGAAGTCAGTGCCTGTTTCTCAATTCCAAGAACACAAAAAACGGACTATATTCTGATATTGGGGAGGTTTATTTTAAGTTATATCAAGTTTACAGTTGTACAGTTTCATTTATTGCATCTTGAGTGTGCTTTGGTATTCTCATACATTTAAATGAAGAGACAGACCCCCCTTTTTTGTTTT